>NC_069499.1:657891051-658093551 GCF_027579735.1 Bombina bombina
CAATCACTTTTTCACAAATTGTTTCACAAACTTTTGGTTTCTCACTAAAATTATTTACAAACAGCTTGTGCAATTATGGCTTAAATGGTTGAAAATTCTTCTCTGGGATCCCCTTTGTTCAGAAATAGCAGACATATATGGCTTTGGCATTGCTTTTTAGTAATTAGAAGGCTGCTAAATGCCACTGCGCACTACACGTGTATTATGCCCAGCAGTGAAGGGGTTAAATAGGGAGAGTGTAGGGAGCTTTTAGGGGCAATTTTAGCTTTAGTGTAGTGTAGTAGACAACCCCAAGTATTGAACTAGGCCAATTTTGGTATATTTCATGCCACCATTTCAACGCCAAATGCGATGAAATTTAAAAAACTTTAAATTTTTCACAATTTTAGGTTTCTCACTGAAATCATTTACAAACAGCTTGTGCAATTATGGCACAAATGGTTGTAAATGCTTCTCTGGGATCCCCTTTGTTCAGAAATAGCAGACATGTATGGCTTTGGCATTGCTTTTTGGTAATTTGAAGGCTGCTAAATGCCACTGCGCACCACACGTGTATTATGCCCAGCAGTGAAGTGGTTAATTATGTAGCTTGTAGGATTAATTTTAGCTTTAGTGTAGTGTAGTAGACAACCCAAAGTATTGATCTAGGCCCATTTTGGTATATTTCATGCCACCATTTCACCACCAAATGCGATCAAATAAAAAAAAAAACGTTCCCTATTTCACAAACTTTTTCACAAACTTTAGGTTTCTCACTGAAATTATTTACAAACAGCTTGTGCAATTATGGCACAAATGGTTGTAAATGCTTCTCTGGGATCCCCTTTGTTCAGAAATAGCAGACAGAATCACACGAGTTATACAGCGCTAAAATCTAAAAAGGATACCTAACCACTCTCCAACTATCACCCCAAGATAGTAAATAGAATGAACAAATATAGTAGATGAGAGGGCTCTATAAGCTAAGGTATTCTTAACACACCTAATCAGATCAGAATTGCAAATGCAGTAAAAAATTGCAGAGGCAATAAAAATTACAAAGACAGTATCGAAGATAAAAATTATTTACTGGTGGGAACGTTTCCCTAGTTAAAGGTGCAATACATATACATATACAAAATAATAAAGACAATTAACATTTATATTTGGGTATCAGATAAGGATATAAATAATCTTAAATTTTTTGCCCGCGCGTATATCACGCTAAGAGTGGGTGTCCATTTAATCATCTGTTTTGCCTAAGCCGAATAAGCCGGTCATACACGCGCAGAACCCAGCATGTCCTCTGATTGTGAGGCTACCAACGAGGATCCAGTCGGCCATTCACAAGCAGGTAGCTGTGAGTTTATCGGAGGACGAAAGCTGCAGTCTGGCAGGTCACTTGCACGCAAGTAGCGGCGTGTTCCAGCCGATCACTTTTCATGCAGGGAGTGGTGAGTCTTTTATCAAAGACTGAGAGCTGCAGTCCAGAAAGCTACTCACACGCAAAATATCATAGAACTTCGGACGGACATCAGCAGCATTTGGTCACAGCTGCTGCAACTATCTGTTAGTCAAAGTTACACATATACCGAAGATCACAGGTGATATAAGGATACATAGTATCTAAATAAGAACATTATGCTGTTACTTAAATACCAACTATACTTTCATCCTGTATAATCACGGAGCGAAAGTCTCACATACAATATACCCTATTAACTATTAAGGGATTCTATATGTTGGAGATCCATTAATGGACTGAATAAGATATAGATGTTTTTTTATGCTCTGGAACATATATCACTTTTTTAAGCTTTTTTAAGTGGAATTTTTAATTTTTATTTTTAAGCGCTATATTTTCTTTTCAGGGTGGTATTCCCTAAAGAAATTTAAGATTATTTATATCCTTATCTGATACCCAAATATAAATGTTAATTGTCTTTATTATTTTTTATATGTATGTGTATTGCACCTTTAACTAGGGAAACGTTCCCACCAGTAAATAATTTTTATCTTCGATACTGTCTTTGTAATTTTTATTGCCTCTGCAATTTTTTACTGCATTTGCAATTCTGATCTGATTAGGAGTGTTAAGAATACCTTAGCTTATAGCGCCCTCTCATCTACTATATCAGAAATAGCAGACATATATGGCTTTGGCGTTGCTTTTTGGTAATTAGAAGGCCGCCAAATGCCGCTGCGCATCACACGTATATTATAGCTAGCAGTGAAGGGGTTAATTATGTAGCTTGTATGGAGCTTGCAGGGTTAATTTTAGCTTTAGTATAGAGCTCAGCCTCCCACCTGAAACACCAGACCCCCTGATCCCTCCCAAAAAGCTCTCTTCCCTCCCCCACGGCACAATTGACCCTGTCTATTAGCATGCCTGGAGAAGGTCAGACCTCACTATGGCTGAAGGAAAGCGAAGGAACCATTAGCACCTAGAAAGGAGCCAGTCGGCTCATTTCCAGGGAGATAGCACAGGATCCATAACAGCAGGAAGTCCATTATTGCTCCTGGTGAAGTGCTGACCACGCTATAGTTGAGGAAAAGTGCAGGTACTGTTAGCGCGCCTAGAGAAGAGCCAACTGTGCTATGAGTTGGAGACAGTGTGTATTCCATAACAGCAGAAGAGTCCATTAGTGCGCCTGGAGAGGATGATTGTGCCTCTAGGTACTGTTTGGGGATCAACATTAGTACAACCAATAAGGTAAAGAGTACTTACAGCCAGGAGTTGAAATGCTTCTAGTTATCTGGATACAACATATGCATATATGTATACAATTACAAAAAAAATGCTTCTTTAAATATGTATGAATACATTTAATAATGTACAATGGCAAAAAATGAGTTAAAAGGATTCCTTAAAAAATTTATCAAAACTTTATTGCGTCTTAAAACAAGATAATCCACCTCGAAGCTCAAAATAGGTCAAAGAGCGGTCTTAAGCGTTTCAGCGTTAGCCTTATTCATACACCATGTATAACAGTATTGCTTTGTTATTATATACAGTAATAAGTAAATGATTTATTATGTGTTTTTTATTCTACTTAAAAATAGTTGTTTTGGCTTGTCACATCCAATAGATGATAGTGTTGCTGAAAAATGTATAGCAGCAATTTGTATTAAAAAAATGAATTTACAAGATTTTCAAGTAGAATCAAATCAACTCCAGATTTAGTTAATTACTACAGGATTTTACAAATTATGATGATTGCAATTGCACACTATCTAGTGGAATCTGTAAAGCAGAGTTAGCATACCACAAAACGATAATTTAAAAAAGTACATGATTTTACTGATGTATTTTAAGAAAATTTCAACATAGAATTACTTTGCAAAGTATAATTTATTAAACTTGTTCACATAGTAAAATAAATTACAATAATACAACAAATATTCTTTCACTTTTTGTAGCACATCATTTGACAGTTTTCAACAGTGTTTATTAACTGTTACATTTTAATGAAATTAGCTTATTTTTATATTTATTAAATGTAATATATTTTCAATAATCTTTGAACCATGTGCATAATAGTGAGAAAATAATGTAATCCATGCAACCATATATTTAGTCAATTAACCTTAAGTTGGCCCAATATTAATAAATGAGCTATATTTTTCAAGTATAGTTAAAGGGTTAGTAAACTCCAAAAATGATATTGTTTAAAAAGAAATATAATCTCTTTATTTATGTTATTTATATGAAACACATGAATTAATGCCCTCTAGCTCTGAAAAACTGCCAAATGCATTCAGATAAGGGGCAGCCTTCAAGGGTTTAGAAATTAGAGTATGAGACTACCTAGGTTTAGCTTTCAACTAAGAATACCAAGAGAACAAAGCAAAATGATGATAAAAGTAGAGTAGAAAGTTGCTTAAAATTACATGCACTATCTGAATCATGAAAGTTTAATTTGGACTTTACTATTCCTTTTATTACCCAAATATATTTAGTAGTCATAGGGCTCCATTTAAAATTTGCCAGGCATCTTCTGCCCACATTTAACATTGCACAAGCAGCAACAAAATGCCCACAAGCAGGGGCTGTCAATCATCCCAATCAGATTGAATTGGGATGATTGAAATCCATTACACTTTTGGTGATGAAGAGGTTAAGTAGCAGCAGTCTAACACGTGCTTTAAACTAGCATTTCAGTCTCACTCGCGCAAGCCTGAAACACTGGGGCCCCACAGCTGCATTTGCAGCTTAATTAACGGAGCCCATAGAATGACATTTATTGACAATTTATAAGGTAATAAACAAAACAAAATAATACCCATGAATAATTTACATGGGCTCATTTATGAATGGCTATTAATATTCTCATTAATATTGCTAAAGAGTTAGGAGGCATATTTTCATCAACAAGTCTGTGCATACTTTACATGGGCTCATTTATAATTGGTTATTCCTACTCTCATTAATATGTCCATATAGACGGGTGCATAATAACATCAACATCAAGTCCTTACTTTCATTATCATTGCTTAATGGTAATTAAATTATGCATACTGTAGTAAAGGGGTTGAGGGTGAGAGAATTCTGGTTTTATGTCCTGTAAAGAGATTTAACTATGGTGAGACAAAGGCTTTGCTCTTTTGTGTGTGTGTGTGTAAACAGGGTGCGAAACTAACGGCAAAAAAGTTGAATTTTTTCACTATCCATAGTGCTGCCATTATGAGTTACTGAAAAGACTCCTTGTGCGTGCAATATGGTGACATTAAACTCCATATAGCGCACAAAATCCAAGTGCTGCTTTGACATGGTCGTGCATGCTTTCCCCTATAGACATCAATGGGGAGAGAGTGTTAGAAAAAAACCTAACACCTGAAGTGCAGAATGAAAAACTCCGTAACTCAATCCCATTGATGTCTATGGGGAAAAAGTTATGTTAAAACCTAACACCCTAACATAAACCCCACATCTAAACACCCCATAATCCGCCGCCCCCGACATCACAGACACCTAAATAAAGTTATTAACCCCTAATCTGCCGCTCCTGACATCGACAACACTATAATAAAGTTATTAACCTCTATTCCGCCGCTCCGTGACATAGACTACACTATAATAAAGTTATTAACCCCTTTTCCCCCACTCCCCGACATCTTTTGAACAGCCAATAGGATTTCAGTAGCTCTCATCCTATTGGCTGATTTGAATTTAAAGAATCAAATCAGCCAATAGGAATGCAAGGTACGCCATTTTGAAATGGCTACCTTGCATTTAAGCTTCAGTGTACGGTTGGGACCGTATGAAGAGGAGGCTCTGTGCTGGATGACTTCGCCGCTCCGCTTCGCGCCATGCCGGATGAAGATAAAAGACGTCCTGTGATGGATGAAGATGAGGCCACCTGGATGAAGATTTCTCGCTGTCTGGATGGAGATGGATGTCTGGACTTCAGAAATCGTGAGTAGATATTCTGGGGTTAGTGTTAGGTATTTATTTTATTTTTCGGGGTGTTTTTTTTCAGATTAGGGTTTGGGCAATTTGAAAATGAGCTAAATGCCCTTATAAGGGCAATGCCCATAAAAACGCCCCTTTAGGGCCAATGGGTAGCTTAGGTTTTTTTTAGAGTTAGGTTTTTTTTTATTTTGGGGGATTGGTTGGGTGGTGGGTTTTACTGCTGGGGGGACTTTGTATTTTTTTACAGGTAAAAGAGCTGTTTAACTTAGGGAAATGTCCTACAAAAGTCCCTTTTAAGGGCTGTTGATAGTTTATTGTAGGCTAGGACCAATTCCCCAGTTTTGCATAACTAACACAGTTATAATAATACACTTTTTACCTCTGTGATTACCTTGCATCTATGCGGCTGCAAACTGTCCCCTTATTTCAGTTCTTTTGACAGACTTGCATTTTAGCCAATCGGTGCTCACTCCTCGGTAAAGTCACGTGCATGAGCTCAATGTTATCTATTTGAAACACATGAACTAATACCCTCTAGTGGTGAAAAACTTTCAAATGCAGAGGCGGCCTTCAAGGTCTAAGAAATTAGCATGTGAACCCCCTAGGTTTAGCTTTCAACTAAGAATACCAAGAGAACAAAGCAAAATTTGTGATAAAAGTAAATTGGAAAGTTGTTTAAAATTACATGCCCTATGTGAATCATGAAAGTTTTTTTTGGACTTGACTGTACCTTTGAGTTAAATAATAAAGGTGATTATCCAGAGGCATATTACATTTACATAAAAATATATTACTATTACAAATATATTTAGACACTCACAAGGAGGTAGGGATGAGAATATATATTATTATTTGTTTCTAAGTTATTAACTGTAAGCATGCCAATGCAATTACTAAAATCAATCAAGGGATAGTAAAGACCAAATTAAAGTTTCATGATTCAGATAGGGCATGTAATTTCAAGCAACTTTCTAATTTAATGGAAGAAAAAAGAGGTGCAACAGCACTAAACTGGTGTGGGGGAGATGCTTTTATCAAAATGGATTAATTTCCTAAGCTTGAGTGCTTATGCATGAATTAGCTAGAAGAACAAAATCAACATAGAGGTTGAAAAAATATGCATTTATTTAGCACTTCATTCTCCCCAAAGACTATGATCAACTGGATTAGTAATTAGAACACCAGTAGTGGGTTGAAGTTAGTGATTTGAGTTAAAATGTAACCTTTATTAGTTTCATTAAAAAAGGAACAACACACAACATAAAAAGTTAAAAAACACAAATAGAGTGAGCCAATAGAACGAGTCCGTCATTTACCTGAGTGTAAACCGTGTAATTGACTTAAAGGGTGTGAGAATCTGGTCACAATGCTGTCTAGATAATATGGAGATGAAAATGTATTTAAATCTCCTGGGAGAAGACAAGAAATAGGTATATATTTGTATTTCCCTAAGTACAGGGAGTGCAGAATTATTAGGCAAGTTGTATTTTTGAGGATTAATTTTATTATTGAAAAACAACCATGTTCTCAATGAACCCAAAAAACTCATTAATATCAAAGCTGAATAGTTTTGGAAGTAGTTTTTAGTTTGTTTTTAGTTATAGCTATTTTAGGGGGATATCTGTGTGTGCAGGTGACTATTACTGTGCATAATTATTAGGCAACTTAACAAAAAACAAATATATACCCATTTCAATTATTTATTTTTACCAGTGAAACCAATATAACATCTCAACATTCACAAATATACATTTCTGACATTCAAAAACAAAACAAAAACAAATCAGTGACCAATATAGCCACCTTTCTTTGCAAGGACACTCAAAAGCCTGCCATCCATGGATTCTGTCAGTGTTTTGATCTGTTCACCATCAACATTGCGTGCAGCAGCAACCACAGCCTCCCAGACACTGTTCAGAGAGGTGTACTGTTTTCCCTCCTTGTAAATCTCACATTTGATGATGGACCACAGGTTCTCAATGGGGTTCAGATCAGGTGAACAAGGAGGCCATGTCATTAGATTTTCTTCTTTTATACCCTTTCTTGCCAGCCACGCTGTGGAGTACTTGGACGCGTGTGATGGAGCATTGTCCTGCATGAAAATCATGTTTTTCTTGAAGGATGCAGGCTTCTTCCTGTACCACTGCTTGAAGAAGGTGTCTTCCAGAAACTGGCAGTAGGACTGGGAGTTGAGCTGACTCCATCCTCAACCCGAAAAGGCCCCACAAGCTCATCTTTGATGATACCAGCCCAAACCAGTACTCCACCTCCACCTTGCTGGCGTCTGAGTCGGACTGGAGCTCTCTGCCCTTTACCAATCCAGCCACGGGCCCATCCATCTGGCCCATCAAGACTCACTCTCATTTCATCAGTCCATAAAACCTTAGAAAAATCAGTCTTGAGATATTTCTTGGCCCAGTCTTGATGTTTCAGCTTGTGTGTCTTGTTCAGTGGTGGTCGTCTTTCAGCCTTTCTTACCTTGGTCATGTCTCTGAGTATTGCACACCTTGTGCTTTTGGGCACTCCAGTGATGTTGCAGCTCTGAAATATGGCCAAACTGGTGGCAAGTGGCATCTTGGCAGCTGCACGCTTGACTTTTCTCAGTTCATGGGCAGTTATTTTGTGCCTTGGTTTTTCCACACGCTTCTTGCGACCCTGTTGACTATTTTGAATGAAACGCTTGATTGTTCGATGATCACGCTTCAGAAGCTTTGCAATTTTAAGAGTGCTGCATCCCTCTGCAAGATATCTCACTATTTTTTACTTTTCTGAGCCTGTCAAGTCCTTCTTTTGACCCATTTTGCCAAAGGAAAGGAAGTTGCCTAATAATTATGCACACCTGATATAGGGTGTTGATGTCATTAGACCACACCCCTTCTCATTACAGAGATGCACATCACCTAATATGCTTAATTGGTAGTAGGCTTTCGAGCCTATACAGCTTGTAGTAAGACAACATGCATAAAGAGGATGATGTGGTCAAAATACTCATTTGCCTAATAATTCTGCACTCCCTGTATAACTGGAGCTTAGTAATGAATTGGATACTTTGTGGGTTTATCAAGTAGATAATCTAGAGTTGATTGCATTTTTCTCTTATTGATAATAGTACACTGAATTGTATTGAGAAAAAATAATAATAACAAATTGAACTCAATGAATAAACAGTAAATCTACAATCACCTTTATACAAATGAATGTCAGTAAGGTACCCGTATTTTGTATTTTTGGTTGTAGATGTCTTTTGTCATTGGCTCATATATTTAAATTGCCTTGTATCTGCACTCATTACTTGAATAGTTTTTTTTAACTTTTTATGTTGTGTGTTGTTCCTTTTTTAATGAAACTAATAAAGGTTAAATTTTAACTCAAATCACTAACTTCACCCCACTACTGGTGTTCTAATTACTAATCCAGTTGATCATAGTCTTTGGGGAGAATGAAGTGCTAAATAAATGCATACTTTTTCAACCTCTATGTTGATTTTGTTCTTCTAACTTTCTAATTTACTTTTATCATCAAATTTGCTTTGTTCTCTTGTTATTCTTAGTTTAAAGCTAAACCTAGGTAAGCTCATATGCTAATTTCTAAACCCTTGAAGACTTCCTCTTATCTAAATGCATGTGACAGTTTTCCACAGCTAGAGGGCGTTAGTTCATGTGTTTCATATAGGTAACATTGTGCTCATGCATGTGAAGTTATTTAAGAGTCAGCACTTATTGCCTGTAATGCAAGTCTGTCAAAAGATCTGAGATAAGGAGGCAGTCAGCAGAAGCTGATACAAGGTAGTTACAGAGGTAAAAAGTATTTTTCTATAACAGTGTTGGTTATGCAAAACTTGGTAATGGTAAATAAAGGGATTATCTGTCTTTTTAAACAATAACATTTTTGGTGTCTACAATCCCTTTAATTTTCATTTATATTGCTTTCTGTGTCTTTGTTGCATTTCCATTTCTATGTATAACTTTACAATCTACTTCACTTGAATGATTTATTCAAAATACAACACAGGGCTAGATTACGAGAGACCCACTAACTGTAGCGTGCAAGTGATATCATTTTTTCTCTGCTTCTTGCAAGCAATGGAAATAGCGTGCCTATTACGAGTTGAAAGCAAATGCGTTTGCTCAAACTTGTCAGGTTAGCTCAACTTCAGAGCTTGTGTACAGGGTAGGGAAATAAAAAAAAAAATTTGCATTAAACATAACATAAATGCATATAAAAGTACAGTTACCCTCATATAAACACTGTTTGATATAACTTTTTAAATATTTTTTTAATTAGATTTTAAGGGCAAAAAGATAGATGGTATAAAAAAATGGCTGCAAAGGGCTTTAACACACACACACACACACACACACACACACACACACACACACACACACACACACACACACACACATATATATATATATATATATATATATATATATATGTGTGTGTGTGTGTAATTATGTTTTACTGCATATGTACTGTCCATATTTCACATTGCAATGTACTTCACATTCAGGATAATAATGTTTTTTATTGTAAACACATATTTCTATATATATCTATACCAGGCATACCTTGTTTTATTATTCTTCGCTTTATTGCGCTTCACAGATATTGCTCTTTTTACAAATTGTAGGTTTGTTGCAACCCTGTGTAAAGTAGGTCTATTGGTACCATTTTTTAAACATAAATACACATATAAATACACATGAATACATAACATACACACCTGTATATACACACCACCATCAAAAAGATTATGACTCACTGAAGGCTCAGGTGATGGTTAGTATTTTTTAGCAATTAAGTATTTTTTTTAAATAAGGTACGTACATTGTTGTTTTAGACATAATGCTATTGCACACTTAATAGACTACTGTATAGTGTAAATAAACTATTATATGCAGTCAGAAAAAAATAAGTGTGACTCACTTTATTGCTATATTTGATTTATTATGGTATGCCTGTATTTATCTATATATCTATTCCTATAGATATATAGGCATAGATTTATATTTTACATGAACATTGCAGATATATGTATATATAAATATATATTTAATAATAAAAAGTAAAAATAAAATCTATGTGAAGAACATAGGAATGTAAAATATGCATAACGTGCATCGGGGCTCGCAATTTAGGACTAACGCACAAAATGAAGGATTGTTAACTTCAAAGCAAGTTATTGAAATATTAAAAAACATACTGTAAAAAATGTAGCTATATTCTATGGATTATTTAGAATATTTTACAATATCTTTAATAATATTTAATACAATATATAAAAAAAGTTATATTGTATATGTAATATTTCAATAGTGTGCATTGAAGTTAGCAATTCTTCATGTATGCTAACCCAACCTTGTTATTCCTAAATTGCGAACCCCGATGCATGTAACGCATAGTTTACATTCCTATGTTTTTCTTTTATATATATATATATATATATATATATATATATATATATATATATATACATACAACATACAGAGAAAGTCCAGCACTCACTTACAAGCTCTCAGCTAAGATTAAAAGCAAAAATGAAAGGGTTAGTTACCGCATTTGGCCAAATGGGACAAGCCCATGTACCTTCCAAAAACCTGGGACCCTAAAACACCCACACAATGCAAGCGCTCAATCCAACAAACTGGGAACAAGTAAAGGGTGCACAGGCTTATGTAATCACCCCAGAGATATACAAAACATGCAAGGGGACTGCACTCTAAGACTGGACCGGGTACACATTCCATGACCCTGCAACATGCTCAACCCTGGGTGCTCACTGGCACTCACAGGAAGTTGTGCTGTCCCCAGAGTCACAGGCAGTTAACCCCAGACAGGTCTGGGTGCAAGAACCATAGGGAAAATTACAAAACAATTTAACACAACACACAGAGAAAGTCCAGCACTCACTTACAAGCTCTCAGCTAAGATTAAAAGTAAAAATGGAAGGGTTAGTTACCACATTTGGCCAAATGGAACAAGCCCAGGTACCACAACAAGGTTCTTTCCAAAAACCTGGGACCCTAAAACAGTCACACAATGAAAGCTCTCGATCCAACAAACTGGAAACAAGTAAGGGGTGCACAGGCTTATGTAATCACCCCAGACATATACAAAACACGGAAGGGGACTGCACTCTCAGACCAGACTGGGTACACATCCCATGATCCTGCAACATGCTCAGCCCTGGGTACTCATTGGCACTCACAGGAAGCTGTGCTGTCCCCAGAGTCACAGGCAGTTAACCCCAGACAAGTCTGGGTGCAAGAACCATAGGGAAAATTACAAAACAAATTAATACAACACACAGAGAAAGTCCAGCACTAACTTACAAGCTCTCAGCTAAGAATAAAAGCAAACATGGAAGGGTTAGTTACCGCATTTGGCCAAATGGTACAAGCCCAGGTACCACAACAATGTCCCTTCCAAAAACCTGGGACCCTAAAACAGCCACACAATGCAAGCTCTCAATCCAACACACTGAGAACATAAGACTGTACACCCTTTACTTGTCCCCAGTTTGTTGGATTGAGAGCTTGCATTGTGTGGCTGTTTTAGTGTCCCAGGTTTTTGGAAGGGACCTTGTTGTGGTACCTGGGCTTGTCCCATTTGTTATTACATAAGTCTGTGCACCCTTTACTTGTTCACAGTTTGTTGGATTGAGAGCTTGCATTGTGTGGCTGTTTTAGGGCCCCAGGTTTTTGGAAAGGACTTTGTCGTGGTACCTGGGGTTATCCCATTTGGCCAAATGCAGTAAATAACCCTTCCACTTTTGGTTTTAATCTTAGCTGAGAGCTTGTACGTGAGTGCTGGACTTTCTCTGTGTGTTGTATTAATTTGTTTTGTAATTTTCCCTATGGTTCTTGCACCCAGTCCTGTCTGGGGTTAACTGCCTGTGACTCTGGGAACAGCACAGCTTCCTGTGAGTGCCGGTGAGCACCCAGGGCTGAGCATGTTGCAGGGTAATGGGATGTGTACTCGGTCCGGTCTGAGAGTGCAGTTACCTTCCGTGTTTTGTATATATCTTGGGTGACTACATAAGCCTGTGCACCCTTTACTTGTTCCCAATTTGTTGGATTGAGAGCTTGCATTGTGTGGCTGTTTTAGGGTTCCAGGTTTTTGCAAAGGGACCTTGTAAGTGAGTGCTGGACTTTCTCTGTGTGATGTATTCATTTGTTTTGTAATTTTCCCTATGATTCTTGCACCCAGACATGTCTGGGGTTCACTGCCTGTGACTCTGGGGACAACACAGCTTCCAGTGAGTGCCAGTGAGCACCCAGGGCTGAGCATGTTGCAGGGTCATGGGATGTGTACCCGGTCTGGTCTGAGAGTGTAGTCCCCTTCCGTGTTTTGTATATGTCTGGGGTGATTACATAAGCCTGTGCACTCTTTACTTGTTCCCAGTTTGTTGGATTGAGAGCTTGCATTGTGTTACTGTTTTAGGGTCCTAGGTTTTTGGAAGAGTCCTTGTCGTGGTACCTGGGCTTGTCCCATTTGGCCAAATGTGGTAAAAAACCCTTCCATTTTTGCTTTTAATCTTACACCCCTCACATTTATGTAAATATATTATTATATCTTTTCATGTGACAACACTGAAGAAATGACACTTTGCTACAATGTAAAGTAGTGAGTGTACAGCCTGTATAACAGTGTAAGGATTTAAGTAATACCCAGTTATACCTATTAATACTAGTGTATCTTACCACTTAGTCTCACACCAAACCACGGGTACCTAGTTGTTATAAGTACCCTGTTATGCTCATAGATCTGAGGGTGACCTATTAAGGTCAGAGTGTATACAACTATATATAGTTGATAGGAGATAATGCACTTCTCTGATTTAGTTAACAGATACCAATACAGAGTCGTCAATAAATATCTAGAAGTATCAATTCATATGATAGATCAAGCAATAGGAGTTCATGGATAAGTAGTGGCAAGAATTTGTTAGTTGTAAGATTAAGTTAGAGCCGGAACAGCATGCGTTAAGTTTGAAATGAATATGGCTGATGCTGCAGCGTGAGAATCTGAACTGAACTCAGCAGTGTTTCTGAACTGTTAGCAGATATCCTACTAACTATGCAGCAGTTGTTGCAGAGTGTATCTCAGAGGCAGACTTAACACATATGACTAGCAGACAGTAGATATTATGATCACAGTAAAGGATATGTTTCACACACACAGTCGCAGGATAACATCTCAGATATGCACACTGGAGCAGAGTTAAAGTATACAGCTTCAATAAGGAAGGGGTTTTTACGGTACCGTAACAGTGGTGTTAATCCAGATGATAGTGGCAAGCATGCAAATCAGGTTAAGACGTTACCGCAGGTTGTCCGTACTTCTGCTGAGAACTGAACTTGTTCAGCTGTGAGATCAGCTGTAGTAACGCTGAGCCTCCGGCGTATAGTGACGTCACACGCTGCAATCTGAAACAAGCAATTTAGTTGTAAGTTTGTTAGAATGTAAGTAAAGTAGTTGTAGATCCGATATACAAAAGGATTGACAAGTAGGATGAGAGAGTATGCTTAAAGTTCATAAATATCGTAGCAATAGAATGCAAATAACTTCAGAGCTAAATCCCCAAAATATCAAATTACCTAGCACAGGTGAATTGGAAAGAGCTGCTTAAGTAGGTAGTCTGGTCATGTGACGGTTTGGAATTAAAGGAACAGCAGTTCCTGACAAACAGTGTAAATTTGCTGTCCCCTCAAAATAACTCAATACACAGCCATTAACATCTAAACCATTGGCAGCAAGTGGAAATGTCCAAATTGGTCCCAAAGTGTAAATATTTTGTGTGGCCACCATTATTTTCCAGCACTGCCTTAACCCTCTTGGGCATGGAGTTCAATAGAGCTTCACAGGTTGCCACCGGAGTCCTCTTCCACTCCTCCATGATGACATCATGGAGCTGGTGGATGTTAGAGACCTTGCGCTCCCCCACCTTCTGCTAGAGGATGGCCCACAGATGCTCAATAGTGTTTAGGTCTGGAGACATTCTTGGCCAGTCCATCACCTTTACCCTCAGCTTCTTTAGCAAGGCAGTGGTCATTTTGGAGGTGTGTTTGGGGTCATTATCATGTTGGAATACTACCCTGCGGCCCAGTCTTCGCTTCAGTATTTCACAGTACATGTTGGCATTCATGGTTCCCTCAATGAACTGTACCTCCCCAGTGCCGGGAGCACTTATGCAGGCCTAGACCATGACACTTCCACCACCATGCTTGACTGTACAAAGACACACTTGTCTTTGTACTCCTCACCTGGCTGCCTCCACACACACTTGGCACCATCTGAACCAAATAAGTTTATCTTGGTCTCATTTTACCACAGGACACTGTTCCAGTAATCCATGTCTTTAGTCTGCTTGTCTTCAGCAAACTGTTTGCGGGCTAGATTGTGCATCATCTTTAGAAGAGGCTTTCTTCTGAGACGACAGTCATGCAGACCAATTTGATGCAGTGTGCGGCATATGGTCTGAGAACTGACAGGCTGACCCCCACCCCTTGAACCTCTGCAGCAATGCCGGCAGGACTTATATGTCTATTTCCCAAAGACAACCTCTGGATGTGAAACTGAGCATGTGCACTCAACTTCTTTGGTCGACCATGGTGAGGCCAGTTCTGATTGGAACCTGTCCTGTAAAACCGCTGAATAGTCTTGCCCACCATGCTGCAGCTCAGTTTCAGGGTCTTGGCAATCTTCTTGTAGCCTAGACCATCTTTATGTAGAGCAATAATTCTTTTCTTCAGATCCTTTAGAGAGTTCTTTGCCATGAGGTGCCATGTTGAACTTCCAGTGACCAGTATGAGAATGTGAGAGCGATAACACCAAATTTAACACACCTGCTCCCCATTCACACCGGAGACCTTGTAACACTAATGAGTCACATGACACTGGGGAGGGAAAATGGCTAATTAGGCCCAATTTGGACATTTCCACTGGGTGTATTCACTTTTGTTGCCAACGGTTTAGACAGTATTTGCTGTGTGTTGAGTTATTTTGAGGAGACAGAAAATATGCACTGTTATACAGGTTGTACACTCACTACTTTGCATTGTAGCAAAGTGTAATTTCTTCAGTGTTGTCACATGAAAAGATATAATAAAATATTTACAAAAATGTGAGCCGTGATGCGCGCCTCTAGGATCCACTGTCCGGTATCCCAGAACAATAGTGCAGCCCGCAACAGGTAGCTAGTCTTTCTTATGGCCTGCTTATTTTATCTTGCTCCTACACAGTCCGGTAATGTTATATACCGTAGGTGTCGATACTGATAAACACAAAAAACATATGCCCGACACTTAGCAATACTCAGTAAGGTTTGGCGATATTGAGCAGATAAAGATGCCTTTTACCTCTTAACAGTTATGAGCTTTGTATCTGAGCTTTGTATCCGTGATTCCATTAGGCTGATTAATGAATATATATAAATAATGATTCAATGTAAATAATGTTTAGGCACTTGATTATAAACACGACACAACACACGCCTACCAAGGATATGTGTTAGGGGACACATTTGTGATAAAGAAACTAACATATTTTAACCATTATGTGATTATTTATTTGCACATACAGCATATTATGAGAATAAGAGTGTTTTTTGTCACTTGCAGTTTGGACACTAAGTATATTCTGATATGTTTCTATACTGTTCTATTGATCAGTAATATTCAGTAATATTGTGTACAATGCACAAGGCATCCATTAAGGAACAGTTGGTTATGGAGGATCACCATGGTAACTATTTTGGCGCAATGTTTACTGGGGGAGGGGCTTGTTTTGTTTAAAGGATTACTTTCTGTTATAATTTTTAAGCCAAACAACTAACATATTAAAGTTAATAAACATTAATTAAAACCTACTGACCTATATTTTCTCCAAAACGAAGTTTCATAATGTTCTAAAAGTTATATCCTTTATTCGCTGATGATGTCACGTTATCTAGCCCACAATTTTCAGCACTGAGTGTTCAAAATACTTAAACCAATAACTTTGTGTTTAAAACGCCATTTTGGAACCTAGGTATTGTAAACGGATTGGTACAGAGCAAAGGATACCCATGGAGTGGGTTTGGAAAATAATTAAATTTGCAGACAATATTTCTGATATACAGTAGAGATATGTTAATGAAATGCTATTGATAAAAAGCGTATTTGGGGTAGTTAGTTAGTAACAGGCATAGAAAATATTTACTTACAGTGGCCCTTTAAAGTTTCAGTTGAAGTCTCTTTGTGTTTGTCTGAGGAAGGGGAGTGTGTCCCCGAAACGTCACGCTTGATTTAATAAATATCTATTATTATATATACTACATAGTAACAAAATAATTTATATTAACTTATTATTTAAAGGAATTTCAATTAATATATTTGTGTGGATTTCTTAAAATAGATATTTTATTATGACTATAATATCATGATGTAGGGGTAGATTAGTGGAGAGCTAATTTAAAGTGCACCCGTAAAAGGGCAAATTTGCCCCTTTATGGACACACGTTAAATAACTAGCCATTACAACCCATTAATGCTACAGTGACTTCACGGTAGCACTTGCGCTTAAATTTATTAACCAGAGATCAGATCTCTGGTCAATGAAAAAATTGTCCCCCAATTTCCCCAAAAATAAAGCGTACTGTTCCTTTTTTTAAATAAAACTCATGAGCAACTTTTTTTTTTTTTTATAACTTCTTGAAGCAGTTATAAGGATTTGACTTGAGGGGATGTGGGGTGTTAGAAAAGAAACAGCACTAAAAAGTGCCTTTATATAGCGGTCTATGTGAACTGTGTTATCAATGTGTATATATATATATATATATATATATATATATATATATATGCTTATATATTTATGTGTTAATGTGAATATACACATATAAACACATAAATATTTATGTATATATTCATATACATATATATTTTAAATATACTGCCCAATGCTGCATCACTTACCCCCTGTGCTCCGCTAGGTTCTGTGTCTGAATGAGGCTCCCATTGGAGCCTATAGAAATGGGCTCTTGTAAGCGCAAAGCTTACATGCGATGTGAACACTAGGTCGCGTACGCATAGCGCTTTTCTTGTAATACCGGCGCACTCAAATTTTGCACTCCACTCATAATTTTACCCGTAGTCTTTTGCAGTTTATTTTTATGTATGTGTTCTTCTTTTCCTACAAAATATCACCATGTAAATGAAAGAATAAAGAATTAAATGGTAAGAAATCATTTTTAGATGTGTAATTAGTATTCATACTACTCTATGTTGTTTTCTTTATCTGATTGACCCCAATAATTAGATTTGACTGTTTAATTAATATTATTGTAATAATGACACGGTTAGTTGATTGAAATAATTTCATTTTTATTATATTAATGTTTATAATATTCTCTTTCTTTATCATTATGTAAGCTATTAAACTACATTATTATGATGTTAGCAATTGGGCAACATAACTAGGGTTACCATATTGCCACTTTAAAAAGGGACACATATGAAAAATACATATGTCAGGGCTATTTTCAGGGCTGTTTAACTACATGTTTTGTATAAGAACCCTGACATATGTATTTTTTATATGTGTCCCTTTTTAAAGCAGCAATATGGTCCATAACTGCTAAAAACTTACTATATTTTGTGCTTAATGAGTTGGGGTGCTTTACAATTTTTTTTGGCTGCTTAGTTTGCCATTAAAACCTGGCACATTGTCATGTGCAGACACCTCTTTATGCCTGCATAGAAAATGTTTATAGAAAGTCCATAAAGTGTGTTGGATTTGTGATTTATGTATGTGCCCTTCACATTATGCTTTTTCTTATGTTTGTCTAAAGCTTCCACTACAATAGGCGGTGGGCCCGTGTGGGGTATTTTGTGTATTGTCAGTCCTTAAATACTCATTACCATGTCAGATAGATAGATGATAGATACTGTAGATAGATAGATATGCACAAATCAGTAGTAAACATTGTTTCATACACATTTTAAATGTACTTATGTAAGTGAACATCCTTTCCAAGTGTAGTGTGTAATGCCTTTAAACATTAGTTGCACATAGATATTAAATAGGTTTAAATGGGCAATGTCTTTAAAAACTATTGTGCAAACCAAAAAGCAGCATTTGACTTTATGTTCAAAAACAAATATGAAGTAAAGGCTGTTTAAATGTAACCTAATAAACCAGTATCAGTGGTAATGCTTATTGGTATATAGGTCTTCCTACTAATGCTCAAACAAAAAGCATTAACAGCAGTGGTGGTTCTAAAACTTAAAGGGACACTGAGACAAAAATGTTTCTTTTGTGATTCAGATAGAGCATGCAATTTTTTTTATTTTTTTTTTTATTGAGAGAAACACATGTGAACAACAAGTATTACATCATACAATAACATCACAAAATATGATCCCAGAGGAATCAGGAACAGAAACTGGCAATACAATTTCAACAGAGAATTATCTTCAATATTTCTCATTTGCGCATAACATATAAATTCTCAAATATCTCAAGAGCCTAGAACACCTAGGTTCCTCACATTTAATTATCTCCCATATTTTCCATTTTATTATTATTAAGTATTTAAATGTTAGCAGTAATTTACAAAAACAAATGTCAAAAGAAATCACAAAAATCAAACAGTTCAAAATTGTTTTACATTTAGATCAAGAGCAATGAGCAATTAAATGTTCTCCTAAATTTTATCTGAATTAGTCAACCCAAACATGGGTTACCAAAACCAAAAAGAAAAGAAGAAGAAGAAAAAAAAAAAAAAAAAAAAAAAAAAAAAAAGGGGGAAGAAGGAGAACAGGACAAGGAAAAAATGAAGGGAAGGACAAGGACAACCAGAAAGTATCCACTCCCCCCCCCACTCCACCAAAGCCAGAAACTAGGGAAGAGAGTGCAATTGTATGAGACCAGGGGAATCCCAGAAAATCATCTAAGCTCATCTCAGCTGATAGATTGTTACCAGACTCCCAGAAGCACCAGTCCTGGGTTTCTGAATGGAAATAGTAAGTCATTCATCTCTGTATCTGGCAATGACCTAATAAAGGCTGACCATTTGGCAAAAAATTGTCTAATGTCAGAATCATTATCTAAATTAGTGTCCCTTTGTTTTAGCAAGCATTGTTTTTTTCAAACAGTTCTTGATCTCTGGAATAGATGGGGCTATTCTTAATTTCCAATTTTTAAGAATAAGTTATCTAGTTGCCAGTATAGAAAGAAATATCAGTTTATCATTTGAACTTTGGTGCTTTGTACCAAAGAAGATCTGTTGCTGTGTAAGAGCCAATTGAGAGATTTTTAAAGTTTTATTGAACCAAAACTCTAGCTTCCACCAAAGATGCCTTATTTTAGGACAGGTCCAAATCATGTGCATTAAGTCAGCTGCAGGGAGTACACATTTTGGGCATTTATTGAAACTAAAATTATGAATTTATTGCCCTTTTTAGGAGTGAAATATGCATTGTGTAGGAGTTTAACATGCATCTCCCACCAGGTGGCTGATAGAGTCACCTGGGCTACTTTGCAAATCGAAGATTGGACGGTTTTTATATCAATGTTAGATTGAGGTAACAATCGATTCCATAAGGAAGTAATTTTCTCCAGTTCTAATTCACCCTTACTGAGTTTAATTAGCTGATAACACATAGAGATGGATCTGACACCGTTTTTGAACAAAGTGAGTCAGCTTTCCAATTTACCCAGAGTCCAGTTCCATCCTGTCTCACTCATCAACTCACAGAGGAGATGCCTGCTTTGCAAATATGCAAAGAATTCCTTGTTCTTAATTTGAAACTCTGTTTTTAATTCATCAAAAGATTTAACACATTTTCTCTCTGTATCCCAGAGTTGTATCAACCTGTCCAAACCTAGGTTATGCCATTTTTTAAATATTACAGAGTTCAAACCTATGGGAAATTTCGGGTTTCCCCTTAATGGGAGATACTGAGAAACTTTACAATTTAAGGATAATGAACTACTCACTTCAGTGGGTTAGAGAAGGATTTAAGCCGTTTGATTTCGCCTGGTAGTTCTTTGGGTGGGCAGTGAATTAAGGCTAACGGTAGATAGGGACTACATATATCTTCTTCTAAAGGGTTATTCGCGACGTAGTTACTGTGTGAGATCCAATCAGCCACCACCCGGACCAAGAAAGCATAGTTGTATGAACGAATATCTGGTAATGCAAGGCCATCGCTGTCTTTTGGAAGAGAGAGTTTACTTAGGGATATTCTGGGTCTTTTCTCCTGCCAGAGAAATCTACTAAGTATGCTATTGAGACAGCGGACATCCCTTTCCAGCATAATTAAAGGAACTTTCTGTAATACATAAAGAAGTTTCGGAAGCAGAATCATTTTGAATAGGGCGATCCGACCGGAGATAGATAATGGCAGAGATTGCCAATTTTTAAGTTTCTGTTTAATATTTGCTAGAATTGGAGAAAAATTGAGATTGTAGATCTCCCCTGATAAGGTAGGGATAAAAATACCTAGATATTTAAGAGAGTTTCTGGCCACAGAAAAAGGGATAACAGAAGGAGAGTTACTATTCTGTCTGAGCCATAGCAATTCTGATTTTACTTCATTTAGAGCATGCAATTTTAAGAAACTTTCTAATTTACTCATTTTATCAATTTTTCTTCATTCTCTTGCTATCTTTATATAAAAAGGCATCTAAGCTTTTTTCTTGGTTCAGAACTCTGGACAGCAGTTTTTGATTGGTGGATGAATTTATCCACCAATCAGCAAGGACAACCTAGGTTGTTCAACAAAAAATGGGCCGGCATCTAAACTTACATTCTTGCATTTCAAATAAAGATTCCAAGAGAATGAAGAAAATTTAATAATAGGAGTAAATTAGAAAGTTGCTTAAAATATCATGCTCTATCTGAATCACGAAAGAAAAAATTTGGGTACAGTGTCCCTTTAACCAAGGGAGGCTAACTAAGGTGGTGAAAAAGTTGAAAGACACAGCACACATAATATATGGAACCCAGCATTCGTTTGGAGACACATAGCACCCTCAACACCCCAATAAAACCGCCACTGAGGAACAGGAATTACCTATAAGCCAATGCCCATAAGAAATGTCCTTTTAGGCATTGATTATTAGTAGGACGTGCACAATTGATACAGCTTTATTCATTTAATTTAACTAATGTCACAAATTTGTCTTGAAAAAAAAGTGTTGCTCTTTTATATGGATGACAGAAAATGTTGGAGTATCTAATTCCTTTTGGTTAAAGGGCCACTAAACCCAAAATCTTTCTTTCATGATTCGGATAGAGAATACAAATTTAAACAACATTACAATTTACTTCTATTATTTATTTTGCTTCATTTTTTATATATCCTTAGTTGAAGAAAAAGCAATGCACATGGTGAGCCAATCACACGAGGCTTCTATGTGCAGCAACCAATCAGCAGCTACTGAGCATATCTAGATATGCTTTTCAGCAAAGAATATCAAGAGAATAAAACAAATTAGATAATATAAGTAAAATAGAAAGATGTTTAAAATTGCATTCTCTCTCTAAATCATGAAAGAAAAAATGTGGGTTTCATGGCCATTTAAGTGTAACATTTTCTTATATTTTTGTTTTAAGCAATTCAAATGTTTTGAATTTCTCATTATGTTTTGTTGAAAAAATATCTAGAAAATATAAAGGAAATTTACAATCTCTTTTAATTATGCAAATGTATTTTATATAACCAAAACTCCAAACTTTTTTTTAAGGGAACCAAAACACAGTCTTCCCCAAGGTCTTTAGAAGAAAACATACCTCTACTGTTAAATTAGATATGGCAGTGTACATTTGTAATACATCTGGGACATCTTCAACTACAAAGAATAAGTTAGGAATAAAGTGTAAATCATATGCTTGTTGTTGAGTTGTTTTGTCAAATCCATACATATATTAGCTGCATTGTAAAATGAAGATGTGATTTTCTTTTCACAAGTCTAACTAAATCTTCACATTATGCAAATACACATCTGTTCTGTAAAACAAATCTAATGAAACAGTTTCAGATCTACTAAAATAACAACAACGAATTAAAGGTTTGAAGGATAAATTGACTAATTTCTCTATGTAGAAATTTTATGATTCATTAACACTTAAATCAAGGTTATTTTATATTTTATATATATATATATATATATATATATATATATATATATATATATATATATATATATATATATATATATATATATATATATGTTTGGATTAGCAATTTCATTTTGATCAATCAAATAACTGAAGGATACAGTTATATTTTAGTAGTGAAATTATGTTTATTGGATTAACAAAAAATGTACAATATGCATCCAGACAAAATTAGACCGGTGGATACATTTGGGCACCCCAACAGAAATATTGCATCAATATTTAGTAGAGCCTCCTTTAGCAGAAATAACAGCCTCTAGATGCTTCCTATAGCCTGTAATGAGTGTCTGGATTCTGGATAAAGGTATTTTGGACCATTCCTCCTTGCAAAACATCTCCAGTTCAGTTAGGTTTGATGGTTGCCGAGCATGGACAGCCCACTTCAAATTAACCCACAGATTTTCAATGATATTCAGGGCTGGGGACTGGGGTGGCCAGAACATTGTACTTGTTCCACTGCATAAATGCCAGAGTAGATTTTGAGCAGTGATTTTGGTTGTTGTCTTGTTGAAATATCCAGCCCCGGCATAACTTCAACTTTGTGACTGATTCCTCAACATTGTTCTCAAGTATCTGCTGATATTGAGTGCAATCCATGCTTTACCACTTTAACAAGATTCCCAGTACCGGCACTGGCAACACATCCGCACAGCATGATGGAACATCCACCAAATTTTACTGTGGGTAGCAAGTGTTTGTCTTGGAACGCTGTGTTCTTTTGCCGCCATGCATAACACCCCTTGTTATGACCAAATAAATCAATCTTTGTTTCATCAGTCCACAGCACCTTCTTCCAAAATGAAGTTGGCTTGAGGTTTGCATACCTCAAGCAACTCTTTTTGTGACATGTGTGCAGAAAAGGCTTCTTCTGCATCACTCTCCCATACTGCTTCTCCTTGTGCAAAGTGCGCTGAATTGTTGAACGATGCACAGTGACACCATCTGCAGCACGATGATGTTGTAGGTCTTTGGAGGTGGTCTGTGGATTGACCGTTCTCACCATCCTTTGCCTTTGCCGCTTCAATATTTTACTTTGCCTGCAACTTCTGGCCTTAACAAGAACTGTGCTTGTGGTCCTCCATTTCCTCACTATGTTCCTCGAAGTGGACACTGATAGCTTAAATCTCCGCAATAGCTTTTTGTAGCCTTCCCCTAAACCATAATGTTGAACAATCTTTGTTTTCAGGTCATTTGAGAGTTGTTTTGAGGCCCCCATGTTGCCACTCGTCAGAGGAGAGTCAAAGAGAACAACAACTTGCAGTTGGCCACCTTAAATAATGATTGGATGCGCCTGTCTATGAAGTTCAAGGCTTAATGGGCTCACCAAATCAGTTGTGTGTTCCAATTAATCAGTGCTAGGTAGTTACAGGTATTAAAATCAACAAAATGACAAGGGTGCCAAAATTTATGCACTTGTCTAATTTCGTTTGGATGCATATTGCACATTTTCTGTTAATCCAATAAACCTCATTTCACTACTGAAATATTACTGTGTCCTTCAGTTATTTGATAGATCAAAATGAAATTGCTGATCCAAACACCCAATTATTTATAAATGAAAACCAAGGAAATTGTCAGGGGTGCCTAAACTTTTGCATACAACTATATATATATATATATATATATATATATATATATATATATATATATATGTACCAATTCATGATTTTCATTGTATTTTAGATAAAAAAAAAAAAGCAAAAGCACAGACTTTTAAGACATATATATTGCTTTCCAAATAGTCATTAAACTTAGGCACAGATTAAAAATGGAGCACAAAATAATTAATTGTGCTCATATTCTTGCACATGTTATAAGTTGAAAGGTAGAGCTCGAGTGAAAGCCTCAGGCGCACTAACATTTAGAGGTCAGATAGCATGGCTGCTCCAAATCCCTCACCGAATAGACTTCAGTTGGGTGCATTACAAATGCTTTTCTGGCTTTCAATCAAGTGCTAACCCAAAGATGCACTAAAACAAATTGATCTAAGCAAAATCTCAATCGCACAGTACTAAATGTGGTATTAAAATATAGCATATTTGTTACAGTGTGGCCACAAAATTAAAAGTAAACCCAAGTTTACTTCTAATATCGTGGCAGCACTGTAACAAACATCATTTTATTAAAATACAACACACTTGGTACAGTGGGATTACAACATTGAAGCTAAACACATGCAGTACAGTGTAAATTTGCAGTGGATATCTTACAAATACCAAGTTAAAAATGCTGTCTGATTTTTACACAGTACATTGTTTAAAAAATACACTATTGTAAAATGAAAAATTTGCGGCTGATGTCTTCTATGGGCTATATATATATATATATATATATATATATATATATATATATATATCGTGGCCGGACTTTTAGCCGACGGACACTTGGCCGACGGACACTTGGCCGACAGACATTTGGCCGAAACACAAGTGGCTGTCAGATAACAGTCCGGCCACGAGAAGATAGATTTGATAGATAGATAGATAGATACATAGATTAGATAGATAGATCAATAGATGCAATAGATACATTTGATACATACGATAGATAGATTTGATAGATAAATAGATAGATTTGATAGATAGATAATTTCCCAGACAGAGAATTACAAAACGTGCGGCCTGGGACCCATGGTAAGGTTCCCAGAGGCTGTTGCGGCGCCCGAGGCTCTGATTAGAACAGAGCACTCTGGAACGTATCTGCCCTCGGCCGAAATCGGAACATTCTTTAGCTTTCTGTCTGTCAGCCAAATGTCCGTCTGCCAAATGTCCGTCTGCCAAATGTCCTTCTGCCAAATGTCCTTCTGCATTTTGTCAGAGCACTATATATATATATATATATATATATATATATATATATATATATATTATTTTTTGTTTGTTCTACAGCTTGTATAATATTTTTGTATAATGTATGTTTTATTATTAAATACATATACTGTATATATATATATATATATATATATATATATATATGATAATATTAATGTAAAATAGATATCTGTACACACACACACACACACACACACATATATATATATATATATATATATATATATATATATATAAACACACACATATTTAGATATGTATATGTTTGTATATTTACAATAACATAATTTATGTAAGAACTTACCTGATAAATTAATTTATTTCATATTGGCAAGAGTCCATGAGCTAGTGACCTATGGGATATACAATCCTACCAGGAGGGGCAAAGTTTCCCAAACCTCAAAATGCCTATAAATACACCCCTCACCACACCCACAATTCAGTTTAACGAATAGCCAAGAAGCATCAACAAAGGAATTTTGAAATAATTGTGCTTTATACAAAAAAATCATAACCACCATAAAAAGGGTGGGCCTCATGGACTCTTGCCAATATGAAATAAATTAATTTATCAGGTAAGTCCTTACATAAATTATGTTTTCTTTCATGTAATTGGCAAGAGTCCATGAGCTAGTGACATATGGGATAGCAATACCCAAGATGTGTAACTTCCACAAGAGAGTCACTAGAGAGGGAGGGATGAAATAAAAATAGCCATTTTGCTGAAAAAATAAATCAAAAACCCAAATATAAGTTTATTCTTAAAAAATTAAAATAAAGACTTAAATCATAAGCAGAAGAATCAAACTGAAACAGCTGCCTGAAGAACTTTCCTACCAAAAACTGCTTCTGAAGAAGCAAATACATCAAAATGGTAGAATTTAGTAAATGTATGCAAAGAAGACCAAGTTGCTGCTTTGCAAATCTGATCAACTGAATCTTCATTCTTAAAAGCCCAAGGAGTGGAAACTGATCTAGTAGAATGAGCTGTAATTCTCTGAGGCAGGGCTTTACAAAACTCCAAATAATCTTGATGAATCAAAAGCTTTAAGCACAATCCCAAAGAAACGGCAGAAGCCTTCTGACCTTTCCTGGAACCAAAGAAAAGATAACAAATAGACTACAAGTCTTCCTGAAATCTTTAGTGGCTTCAACATAATATTTCAGAGCTCTTACCACATCCAAAGAATGTAAAGATCTCTCCAAAGAATTCTTAGAATTAGGACACAAAGAAGTGACAACAATTTCTCTATTAATGTTGTTAGAATTCACAACCTTAGTTAAGAATTTAAATGAAGTCCGTAAAACTGCCTTATCGTGATGAAAAATCAGAAAAGGAGATTCACAAGAGAGAGCGAATAATTCAGAAACTCTTGTAGCAGAAGAGATGGCCAAAAGGAACAACAAGAAAGTAGTTTAATGTCCAAAGAATGCATAGGCTCAAATGGAGGAGCCTGTAAAGCCTTCAAAACCAAATTAAGACTCCAAGGAGGAGAGAATGATTTAATGACAGGCTTGATACAAACCAAAGCCTGTACAAAACAATGAATATTAGTAAGTTTAGCAATTTTCCTGTGGAATAAAACAGAAAGAGCAGAGATTTGTCCTTTCAAGGAACTTGCAGACAAACCTTTATCCAAACCATCCTGAAGAAACTGTAAATTCTTGGAATTTTAAAAGAATGCCAAGAGAATGTATGAGAAGAACACCATGAAATGTAAGTCTTCCAAACTCGATAATAAATCTTTCTAGAGACAGATTTATGAGCCTGCAACATATTATTAATCACTGAATCAGATAAACCTCTATGACTAAGCACTAAGCGTTTAATTTCCATACCTTCAAATTTAATGATTTGAGATCCTGATGGAAAAACGGACCTTGAGAAACAAGGTCTGGCCTTAATGGAAGTGGCAAAGGTTGGCAACTGGACATCAGAACAAGATCCACATACCAAAACCTGTGAGGCCATGCTGAAGCCACCAGCAGCACAAACAATTGCTCCATGATGATTTTGGAGATCACTCTTGGAAGAAGAACTAGAGGTGGGAAAATATAAGCCGGTTGATAACACCAAGGAAGTGTGAACGCAACCACTGCTTCCGCCTGAGGATCCCTGACCCTGGACAGGTACCTGGGATATTTGTTGTTTAGATGAGAAGCCATCAGATCTATTTCTGGAAGCCCCCACATCTGAAAAATTTGAGAAAACACATCTGGGTGGAGAGACCATTCTCCCGGATGTAAAGTCTGATGACTGAGATAATTCCCTTCCCAAATGTCTATACCTGGGATATGAACTGCAGAAATTAGACAGGAGCTGGATTCTGCCAAAACAAGTATCCAAGATACTTCTTTCATAACTTGAGGACTGTGAGCTCCACCCTGATGATTGACATATGCCACAGTTGTGATATTGTCTGTCTGAAAACAAATGAACGGTTCTCTCTTCAACAGAGGCCAAAACCGAAGAGCCCTGAGAATTGCACGGAGTTCAAAAATATTGATTGGTAATCTCGCCTCTTGAGATTTTCAAACCCCTTGTGCTGTCAGAGATCCCCAAAAAGCTCCCCAACCTGAAAGACTTGCATCTGTTGTAATCACAGTCTAGGTTGGATGAACAAAAGAGGCCCCTAGAATTATACGATGGTGATCTAACCACCAAGTCAGAGAAAGTCGAACACTGGGATTTAAGGATATTAATTGTGATATCCTTGTATAATCCCTGCACCATTGATTCAGCGTACAAAGCTGGAGAGGTCTCATATGAAAACGAGCAAAGGGGATCGGGTCCGATGCTGCAGTCATGAGACCTAAAACTTCCATGCACATAGCTACTGAAGGGAATGACTGAGACTGAAAGGTTCTGACAGGCTGCAACCAATTTCAAACGTCTCTTGTCTGTTAGAGACAAAGTCATGGACACTGAATCTATCTGGAAACCTAAAAAGGCTACCTTTGTCTGAGGAATCAAAAAACTTTTTGGTAAATTGATCCTCCAACCATGTCTTTGAAGAAACAACACTAGTTAATTCACGTTAGATTCTGCAGAACATAAAGACTGAGCGAGTACCAAGATATTGTCCAAATAAGGAAACACCACAATACCCCAATCTCTGATTACAGCAACAAATTGGTATTGCTTGTCTAGAAAAGAGAATCTCAGGAACTGATAGTGATCCGGATGAATATATATGAAGATATGCATCCTGTAAGTCTATTGTGGACAAATAATGCCCTTGCTGAACAAAAGGCAGAATGGTCCTTATAGTCACCATCTTGAAAGTTGGTACTCTTACATATCGATTCAAAATCTTTAGATCTAAAACTGGTCTGAATGAATTTTCTTTCTTTGGGGCAATGAATAGATTTGAATAAAACCCCAGACCCTGTTCCTGAAACGGAACTGGCATGATTACCCCTGATAACTCCAGGTCTGAAACACACTTCAGGAAAGCATGAGCCTTTACTGGGTTTGCTGGAATGCATGAGAGAAAAAATCTTCTCACAGGTGGTCTTACTCTGAATCCTATTCTGTATCCCTGAGAGACAATACTTCTGTACCCCTGAGAGACAATGATTTTGGACCGACCTGATCCAAACATCTTTGAAAAATTTTAATTTGCCCCCTACCAGCTGAGCTGGAATGAGGCCGCACCTTCATGCGGACTTGGGGGCTGGCTTTGATCTCTTAAATGGCTTGGATTTATTCAAAGTGGAGGAAGGCTTCCAATTGGAAACAGATTCCTTTTTGGAAGGATTAGATTTCTGTTCCTTATTATGTTGAAAGGAACGAAAACGGTTAGAAGCTTTAGATTTACCTTTAGGTTTTTTATCCTTAGGCAAAAAAACTCCCTTCCCCCCAGTGACAGTTGAAATTATTGAATCCAACTGAGAACCAAATAATGTATTACCTTGGAAAGAAAGAGAAAGCAATCTGGACCTAGAAGTCATATCAGCATTCCAAGATTTGAGCCACAAAGATCTTATAGCTAAAATAGCTAAAGACATATATCTAACATCAATTTTGATGATATCAAAAAGGGCATCAGAAATGAAATTGTTAACATGTTGAATCAACTTAACAATGCTAGACAAATCATGATCCGATACTTGTTGCGCTAAAGTTTCCAACCAAAAAGTTGAAGCAGCTGCAACATCAGCCAAATAAATTGCAGGCCTAAGAAGATGACCTGAATATAAATAAGCTTTCTAGTAGTACGTTTAGCAAGAGTAGAGATAGCCCATCAACTTTGGGGATCTTTTCCCAAAACTCCAATGTAACTGCTGGCAAAGGATACAATTTTTTAAACCTTGAAGAAGGAATAAAAGAAGTACCTGGCCTATTACATTCTTTAGAAATCATATCAGAAATATCATCATGAACTGGAAAAACCTCTAGAATAACCACAGGAGGTTTATAAACAGAATTTAAACATTTACTAGTTTTAATATCAAGAGGACTGGTTTCCTCCATATCTAATGTAATCAACACTTCTTTTAATAAAGAATGAATATACTCCATTTTAAATAAATAAGAGGATTTGTCAGTGTCAATATATGAGGCAGGATCAGAATCAGATAGATCCTCATCAGAGAAGGATAAATCAGTATGTTGCCGGTCATTTGAAATTTCATCAACTCTATGAGAAGTTTTAAAATAACTTTTATGTTTATTAGAAGGCGGAATGACAGACAAAGCCTTCTGAATAGAATCAGAAATAATTTATTTTAAATTTACAGGTATATCTTGTGTATTAGATGTTGAGGGAACAGCAACAGGTAATGAACTATTACTGATGGATACATTTTCTGCATGTAAAAGTTTATCATGACAACTGTTACAAACCCCAGCTTGAGGTATAGTCTCCACAAGTTTACAACAAATGCACTTAGCTTTGGTAAAACTGTTATCAGGCAGCTGGGATCCAACAGTGAATTCTGAGACAGGATCAGATTGAGACATCTTGCAAATGTAAGAGAAAAAAACAACATATAAAGCAAAATTATCAATTTCCTTATATGACAGTTTCAGGAATGGGAAATAATGAAAATGTCCGGAAATGACACACTCGCGTCACAGATGACGCAACCTTGTGAAGGACATGGCAACTAAGATGCCGGAAATGACGAATTTGCATCAATTAATGAAACTTTGCGCCAAAAAATCCTACGCCAAGAATGACGCAATAAACTTTGGCATTTTGTGCCCTCGCGAGCCTAATTCTTCCCAGCGAATTTAAAAGACAGTCAATTTGAAATAGAGACTATACCCCAGGTAAGAAATTAATTTTCATAAAAAAGCATTTCCAAGAAATGAAACTGACAGTCTGCAAAAAGGAAATATACTGAAAACCTGAATCATGGCAAATATAAGTACAATATATATATTTAGAACATTATATAAATACATAAAGTGCCAAACCATAGTTGAGAGAGTCTTAAGTAATGAAAACATACTTACCAAAAGACACCTATCCACATATAGCAGATAGCCAAACCAGTACTGAAACGGTTATCAGTAGAGGTAATGGAATATGAGAGTATATCGTCGATCTGAAAAGGGAGGTAGGAGATGAATCTCTATGACCAATAACAGAGAACTTATGAAATAGATCTCCCGTGAGGGAATCAATTGCATTCAATAGTTGATACTCCCTTCACATCCCTCTGACATTCACTGTACTCTGAGAGGAATAGGGCTTCAAAAAATGCTGAGAAGCACATATCAACGTAGAAATCCTAGCAGAAACTTACTTCACCACCTTCATAAGAGGCATACGGCTAGATTTAGAGTTTTGCATTAGAAGGGGTGCATTAGCTATGCGTCTTTTTTTTCCTAACGCATGTTTTTAACGCTGGTATTACGAGTTTAAAAACAAGCTCCTAACGCGACTCCTAGCACGTATATTTTAGATGCGTAATCACGCCCATGTTAGACAGCCATAGAGATCTATGAAAAATCAGAAAAGCTTGCTTTTTTCACCTAACACTCGATCTCGCGAAAAATACGCACTGCTCGGTCATATGACCTATACCACATAATGTCATAACAACAATCACAACACGTAGCACACACGCATTACACATTCATAAGCGGGGAAAATAAAACATTACACTAAACGAGGAATACACATATACCTTACGATCCGGAAACACAGAACAAAACAACACAAAAGAAAAATTGCACACTCATGCACAAGCAAAACAATCGCATTCAACATTACGGAATATTAGTATAAACGAACATTCACAACACTTCACAAATACGACACCATCACAAATAAACATTTACGTTTACACATAATACTATTGGACAATGTCATGCAAAATGATCACTATGACATCATTGCATTTTACACATTCCACAAATACTAACTCAATATGAGCATGCGCAAATTCACACAACTAATACACATTGCGCACATACTAATTACTAACAAAGCACACCTGAACACAATTTACAAGGCAAACAGGTACATCATTAAACATTTACAAAGGGTATATAAGCACCACACAAGCATGGCTTCTTTGACTGTGTTGCTGGTGGGGTTTTGGAGATTGGAGATTTACTGAGTTATTGTGAGAGTTAGTGTGAGTTAGTGTTATTGGGAGAGTTAGTGGTAGTGTGAGTTAGTGGTAGTGTGAGTTAGTGGTAGTGTGAGTTAGTGGTAGTGTGAGTTAGTGGTAGTGTGAGTTAGTTAGTGGTGGTGTGAGTTAGTTAGTTGTAGTGTGAGATAGGAAGAGAGCGGTAGTGAACGAGAGTTGGTTTTGCTGAGTGTGCAAGTGCTTTTTCTGTATACATAACATATTTACACGCAAACACATTCAATACATACATACACTTATCAATAGCACTACATACACTCCATACCCTATACCCTCTCATACTACACTCCATACCCCGTTCCCTGTAATCCCATCCCCCATTCTCTCTAATCCCGTACCCCATTCCCTCTAATCCCATACCCCATTCCCTCAAATCCCATACCCATCTCATCATTACATTTAGTTTACATATCCGCATTTTAGTCTACTTTTACATTTTAGTTTGTTAAATACTCCTTACCCTCTTTTATTTATATCCCTTTCACACTTTTGCTGAGTGTGCGAGTGCTTTTTCTGTATACATAACATATTTACATGCAAACACATTCAATACATACATACACTTATCAATAGCACTACATACACTCCATACCCTATACCCTCTCATACTACACTCCATACCCCGTTCCCTGTAATCCCATCCCCCATTCTCTCTAATCCCGTACCCCATTCCCTCTAATCCCATACCCCATTCCCTCAAATCCCATACCCATCTCATCATTACATTTAGTTTACATATCCGCATTTTAGTCTACTTTTACATTTTAGTTTGTTAAATACTCCTTACCCTCTTTTATTTATATCCCTTTCACACTTTCAGCACTTTTTTTTTGTCTTTTTTTATTTATTTTGACCCCATTTCATTTGGGCACATTCACTTTTTGTTGTAGGAGTTAGGGATTAGTGTAGGAAAGAAAATGGAAGAGGAGGGCAGGCAGGAGATTAGTCAGGGGAGGGGGAGGGGGAGGGGGAGAGGGAGGGGGAGGGGGAGAGGGAGAGGAACAGGACAGGAAGGGGGGCAGGAAGTGGGGCAGGAAGTGGGGGAGGAAGAGGTGGTTGGACCCAGCCACTTAGTTCAAGATGAAGAAGTGGCTGGGCCCAGTGGCGGACAGAGTAGGGCTTCAGAGTCCGGGAAACGGAGGACACCATCACAGAGGAAGGCCAAGCTGACTAGGGAGGTGAGGTTTACTATGGAGGAGAAGGAGGCCCTCGTAGAGTCATATGTGCCGAGGGCTAGGAGGCTGCAAGCTCAGAAGGCCACCCCGAGGGACAAGAGGAAGCTCTGGCTGGAGATAAGGGATGCAGTTAATGCAGTAGGGGGCCACAACAGGGATGTCAAATCCATTAAATATCGCTACCAGGACTGCAAAATGGAGCTGAAAAGAAAAATGTCTCAGGAGCATCAACATGCAACAGCAACCGGTGGCAGCCCTCCACTGACCGTGGAGTATAACCGATGGGAGGCGATGTTGCGTCCCAGCATCTCCGAGGTGGCCATAGTCGGTATTGGAGGAGTTGATACCGGGTACCTGCCACTCTCATCTGACGGTAATCTCATTTAATAATTTCTCAACCTCGAAAATAAAGAATGGATTTAAAGGGACATGAAACCCAAAATTTGTCTTTCACGATTTAGAAATAGCATGCAATTTTAATCAACTTGGTAATTTACTTCTATTATCTAATTTGCTTCCTTCTATAGATATCCTTTGCTGAAAAGCATATCTAGACAGGCTTAGAAGCTGATGATTGGTGGCTGCACATAGATGTCTCATGTGATTGGCTAACCCATGGCCATTGGTATTTTAACAACAAAGGATATCTAAAGAATGAAGCAAATTAAATAACAGAAGTATATCTGAATGTTTTTTAAAATAGTATTCTCTATCTGAACATTGAAAGAAAAAATGTGGGTTTAATGTTCCTTTACGAATATGATTAATGCTATTACGCTTTTTTATGCTTTTTTACACATTATTACGTAAACGCATTCACAATTACTTTGCGATGCATTAGTATCTAGGCTACAGGTTAGGTGTGCAATTAAACAGACTGAAAACAAACGTAAAAACATTCAGATTGACCAGATAGATTTCACAAACACGGTTTGGGAAATGCGGAAATCGTATTGATTGTTAGATTTCAAAGTGGACTAATGAGGCTGCATTTGTAATTCTACTTTAAGCAAAAGCATTTACATCTTTATTTGGAAATATGCTAATATATACATTTATTTATTTTTGTAATATACAGAGTCTGGGGAGGAGCCAGCACAGCAACCACAGGCTCCTCATTCACCCAGGTATGAGAGTGGTGGGGATAAATTTCCACCTCGGGACACATTGAAGACATCCCTCTATACGAAGAAGAAGCTGCCCCCACTGCTGAAGAGATCCCTGCACCAGAAGAGCCTGGTGCACCAGAAGAGCCTGGTACACCAGAAGAGCCTGGTGCACCAGAAGAGCCTCGTGCACCAGAAGAGCCTTGTGCACCAGCAGAGCCTTGTGCACCAGCAGCCTGCCATGCACCAGCAGCCTGCCATGCACCAGCAGCCTGCCATGCACCAGCAGCCCGCCGTGCACCAGAAGCACCTGAGGAGGAGGAGATAGCCGAGGTGCAGGTATTGCTGGATTTCCAAGAACAAATGCGTGCCTCCCCGGAGGGAAAATATTCAAACTTGAGTCGAGATATTCGTGCCCTTCAAGAAGGACAAAGAGAAATTATAGAAGGACAAAGAGAAATTATAGAAGGACAAAGAGAAATTATAGAAGGTCAAAACCGGCTTGTGCAGATTGTCACAGATCTATTTCAGTTCCTCCGGGAGGCACATGCTTGGTTATCTGCTGCTGGACCATCTGCTGCTGGGCCATCTGCTACTGGGCCATCTGAACCTGGGCCATCTGCTCCTGGTAGTCCTCAATCTCCTCCTCAGCCTGGTCATCCCAGTACTCCTCCTCCTTCCCCTCTTCCCCAAACATCTCCCATGAAAACTCGTTGGAGGGGGCAGTTGCCCCCCAGAGCCTCAGTCTCGTGGGAAGAGGGGAAGGAAGAGGAAGGAAGTATTTTAACGTATATATTTTTTTGGTTATTTAATGTGTAATTGATAGGTATGTGATGATGTCTTTTCACACTTGTGGACCACACTCTGCATATAATCTGCTTCTATGGGACCGGGTCCATGGAGGCAGATTTTTTGCAGAGTGTGGGTTACAAGTGTGTGGACACGACATCATCACATACCTATCCTTGTTCATTTCATTGATTGGTTTCTGTGATGTGATGTCCAAACTGTTTCCCTAATCTCAAACAAAATGACCATTACAATTATACATGATGGCATATTACTGTTTGAATGCCAATAACACAGCTTAAAGGGACAGTCTGAACATTATTGTTGTTTACCAAGAAAACACTGTATTACATTCAGATTACATGCACTCTTCAAGCTCTAAGAAATGAGCTGATGAACCTCCTAGGTTTAGCTGTTGACTAAGAATAACAAGAGAGTTATGATAAATAGGTGAGAAACATTTGAGATAATTTAAAAAAAAAAATCAACATTAAATTCATTATTGGCTTTCAACACTGTGCCTTTAAAAAATTACATATGCTAACATATGCTAATTGTTTGATTGTTGGTATATCTACATGTGCTTGTTCAAACAAGAAGATATTGAAATAGGATTTCCAATGACGTGTTAAATAAAGTCTATTTTCTTAAAGAAACATTATTGTGTTTGAATTTATTTAAGTAAGCCATTTAATTTAGAAGGAATTTCAGTTCCTTTCATGATTTACTTTAGAAATATATGATCACAATAATATATTTGGAGATTAACCAATGTGGAACTCATACATGACACAATACTCAATATTTACATTAAAAGGACAGTATACAATCATTTTCAGACAACTGCATGTAATAGATACTACTATAAACAACCAGATGACCACATACTGATATCAAAATCCATGAGAAAACGGTTTAAACACTTACTTAGAAAATCTGTTTAGCTATGTTGAAAAGATAGCTGGAAGCCCATTCCAAATGGGAAATAACACAATACCCCTTCATTTGCATATGAAAAGACCGTTTACACAAACAGGAGCAAGCTGGAGAAGGTAGCTGATGGTACTCACATCAAACTTCGAGGCTTCGGGAGGAGTCAGAAAATCACTGCAATGTTCTTTAAACATCATCAAAAATAGACATTTATTTTAAAAATAAGAAAAAAATATAAATAGATATTCAAAACATATATGTGTTTAAAAAATGAGTGTCTAATGACCCTTAAACAAAAAATATCACGATATAACATCTTGAAAAAGTAGGCATCTCATATATTTAGCATATGATAAAGGTCAATGCATATTGATTACTTGATTCAAATAGGGCATAATTCTGAATTAGATATGTTTAAAATGATACACAACACAGTCATTATTCATATAAAGGAACCATGGTTTTAAACTTGGCTTCTCATTCACAAATGTGGGTTACGTGCAAATTCTAATATTGCGGGACTACGTAATCCAATCAAACGGTTTTTCAACTTTGGCATGTGACATCTTAATTAACATGGCTCATCGCTGATCGCGTAAAAACGCCATCCAATCAAAGGCGCATCCTTGATCGCGTAAAAATGCAATACAATCAAAGGCGCATCCTTGATCGCGTAAAAACGCAATACAATCAAAGGCACATCCTTGATCGCGTAAAAACGCCATACAATCATAGGCGCGTAAAAACATCAGCGAATACAAAGACTCATTGGACAGCCTGGCAGGTGATGTCTTAAGCAACATGGCGCATCCTTGATCAAGGAAAAGCATCAGCCAATACAAGGACTCATTTGACAGCTTGGCATATCAATAAGAAACGTATTTATATTTTAGAAACTAGTATGTGCTATATTGCTAGCTATGAATGTCACGCAAGATAACGTAATACTGTGATATATGAAATAGAATCCAGTATTGAAAATAAAGAGATATTTCAGTAGAAGCAGAGGATTACTAACTAAACTTTTTGGCAAGCAGCATGGTTTGAATAGACATGAAAACAACATTTTAGGTTACACGATTATGTACGACATTGCAATTTTAAATACATTTTAGCAATAAATGTAAATCTTTGTATTGTTGTGTTTCATGTCACTTTAACTGCTTTATAATGCTTTTTTTTGTATTGTTGTGTTTCATGTCACTTTAACTGCTTTATAATGCTAGGAGATGCATTCGGAAAATAGGAATGTGTTATATATTATATGTTACCTATATCTATGGTGTCCATCTTTATAATTTAAAAGGTACACATGATAAATACATATGTCATTGATGTTTACAGATATGTTTATATTTTAAAAAAAATAACAATAATGACATGTGTTGATCAAACGTGTCACTTATTCAAATAGTTTACAGATGAACACATGGATGTGAAAAAAATAAAATATATAAAAGTGATATATATATATATATTTTTATATATATATATATATATATATATATATATATATATATGTGTGTGTGTGTAATTCCAAGATGAGCACTCTCACTTCAAATTCCATCTGCCAGGGTGCTAGTAGGTAATAGATAATGGTAACAGACGGTCTGAGGAAGGGGATACTTTGTCTCCGAAACGTCACATTAAAGAATATTTTGGTGTTTGAAAAAAGTCCAGTGAGTGCAAGCTTTTGTTACCATTATATATATATATATATATATATATATATATATATATATATATATATATTCATTCCTATGCTAACCCTAATCTTGAAAAGATAAAGCTTGATGAAAAGTATATCAAGAAAATGATTCACATTAAATTGTAGATGTAAATATTAAAGTCATTTACAGTTGTATTATATTTATGAATCAAGAAAGACCATTATTTGGTTTCAGGTCCCTTTAAGGATTAACCATATAAACTAGAGATTTCAATCAATGACATGAATAAAGAGGACAAAAATAGTGGAATGACATGTATTTTATTATTATGTCATAAAACATAAACAAATAAGATAACGTTGACCAAAAACATGTTGAAACATCGGAAACTGGAGCCATTTGACAAGGTAAAAGAGTGCATCACAGTCCTTGGAGGGAGTTGACAAGGGCCAACACAGCCCCATTGGAGACATTTGACAAGGTAAAAGAGTGCATCACAGTCCTTGGAGGGAGTTGACAAGGGCCAACACAGCCTCATTGGAGCCATTTGACAAGGTAAAAGAGTGCATCACAGTTCTTTTAAGGGAGAAGACAAGGGCCAACACAGCCCCATTGAAGCCATTTGACAAGGTAAAAGAGTGCATCACAGTCCTTGGAGGGAGTTGACAAAGGCCAACACAGCCCCATTGGAGCCATTTGACAAGGTAAAAGAGTGCATCACAGTCCTGGAGGGAGAAGACAAGGGACAACAAAGGCCAGCATAGCCCCATTGGAGCCATTTGACAAGGTAAAAGAGTGAATCACAGTCCTTGGAGGGAGTTGACAAAGGCCAACACAGCCCCATTGGAGCCATTTGACAAGGTAAAAGAGTGCATCACAGTCCTTGGAGGGAGAAGACAAGGGCCAACAAAGGCCAGCATAGCCCCATTGGAGCCATTTGACAAGGTAAAAGAGTGCATCTCAGTCCTTGGAGGGAGAAGACAAGGGCCAACAAAGGCCAGCATAGCCCCATTGGAGCCATTTGACAAGGTAAAAGAGTGCATCACAGTCCTTGGAGGGAGTTGACAAGGGCCAACACAGCCCCATTGGAGCCATTTGACAAGGTAAAAGAGGGCATCACAGTCCTTGGAGGGAGTTGTCAAGGGCCAACACAGCCCCATTGGAGCCATTTGACAAGGTAAAAGAGTGCATCACAGTCCTTGGAGGGAGTTGACAAGGGCAACACAGCCCCATTGGAGCCATTTGACAAGGAAAAAGAGTGCATCACAGTCCTTGGAGGGACTTAACAAGGGCCAACACAGCCCCATTGGAGCCATTTGACAAGGTAAAAAAGTGCAACAGGCACAACATTAAACAAAAAGGCCAAATGGCAACATGAAAAACAGCAGGGGGAGGAGTTAGCCCTGCTCCTGAGCGGTCGCACTATACATCAGCTCCGGCTATTTTCCCTAGATATATCTTCTATTCTGACCGCTCGGAGCAGGCAACTTCTTCATTGGCCAGCAATGGACTAAGCAGCAGAGTACCCTCTGCAACCAGGATGGACTAAAGCTTTGGCTCAGCGCTACACCTTAAGTCTGCAGAGATCACCACAGCAAAGGAGGAAGGCGCCATCTTGACAACTCAGCCACGCTGCTATCACCTCTGTGAAAGTAGTGTACTAAAGCCCTGATATCCTCTCTAACATGGCAGAACACCCCTTCCACACACTCATCATGGATAAGCTGAAGGCTTTTGAACGCAAAATGGATGTGTGTTTTGGGGAATTACTTTGTTCGATTCGCACAGAGCCTGCATGCAGCGACACTAGCCAAGAAGATACCGGGACAGTATTACCTGGCTGTGTCCTTTACGCTACCCTTCAGATCCCGACTCAGCTTGTACATACGGTAGCTCCCACCGCAGCCCTACATGAAGCACCACCTCTGCCTGAGGACATACATGATACGCTTGAAGATGATAGCCTGCTCAAGTCGGTCCGACCAACAGCTCCGCGGATGGCGGAAGGCAAGCTTTACCCCCGACTACCGAGATCTCCTGCAACCACCCGATCGGGGACTGGAGCCTTTGATCGCCTTACTCCCGCACCTCACTCCCGACGCTGCAACTCCCCTTGCCTCTTCATTTCCAATGCCGATCCTATGCTCCCTAGCTTCAGAAGTGGCATTGGCTGATCTCCCGTAATATTTAGCCTGCTTCCTGTATATCTCTAACACTCTTGATCAGAAGCAGCCATCAACTTGTCCGGGACTATAGATTCTGGAGACAACTTATTGCAAGCCCCAGGAACACCCTGTATCAGAGCCCTCTCCACCATTTTTAGGAGCCTAATATGATTTGTAATTGCTTCCAAGTGTTTGTCTCATACACCTAATATATCTAGATGTGAGTTTACTACATTGTGATAGCGAACTGAATGACTCTAACTCCATTCACTCATATATACTCATTTATAAATGTATGTCTTTTTTTCAGATAGGTTTTGACACACTCCCTCCTACGTGAGGTCTTACATGACATGGGGCCACGCACTCTTTTCAGCCCAGTAGTTAGTTTCATAGCATACAGATCCCCTACTCACCTACTCACATATTAGGGTATTACAAAGCCATATATTTACAATAGCTTTGCCGCATTTCCTTATGGTTATGAGAGACATATCAACTACTTGAAAGAACTACTAGCATATATACCTAGCTCCCAACCTAGGGATGCCCTAGGTATTTAGTAGCTGATCTCGCAGATACACCATTTAATCTCCTCATAGTATAGTACTGTAACTGCATAGATGCATTTTCATCTCCAAGTACTGATATGAGTAAGTGTCTTTCAGAGAATCTTAATTGTTATGTATGTCCTTTAGCTATTAACTTCATAATCTATGTAGATGTATTTTTTTTTTTTTTGCATTATGTATTTAACTTATGCTCTGCATAGCCACTAATTTAGCTTAGAACATATGTCTCGGATATTTCTAGACCTAACCTCAGTTTGACCCATCACCCTGTAGACTATCTATACTTACTGAGTCCTAATAACCCCCTACCTTTCCTGTCACTCAACCCCAGATAATATACGTGTCTAACAGGGGCCAATTCTCCTCCCCCCCCCACTTCCTCTGATCTCTCCTTCTCCTCACTTTTTCTTCTCTCCCCCTTCTTCACCCCTTTCAAGCAGCTCTGGTCAGCTGATTTTTCCCATCTTCTTTTTCCCAATACTAGGTCCAAAAGTGACCATTCATAATACTAATTTCCTCCCTCAGTGCTCATCAGCTTAGTCGGGTTCAAAAGTAACCTTTATTTTCATGGAGGATCTCAACTCATCCCAACACATATTATATAAAAGAGGTTTAAGAAGACTAACCATACAGCTTTAATGTATCACACCTAACTTATCCATTATAAATCTGTTTGTTATATAATCAGATATCTGTGTTTTATGGTATCTCATATATGTTGTATTATCCCTATAACCTCAATAAAAAATTTATTTAAAAAAAAAAAAAAAAAAACAGCAACATGTGGACAGAAGATTCTTATCTGAGCCCCTTGGAGCATCTCCAGATCCTCGACTTATTGGGCATCACCTTCATCGTCCTGTGCATGTCCAGCTCCAGATTCAAGCGTTGACTCTACACGCATCATACGTTGTAGAGTCAAACGCTGAACCTGTAGCTGGGCATGCATGGGGTTGTTCATCCTTTCCAGGACCAGCGTGTTCCTCAACACAGCCTGCTCTATGCGTGCTAGAGCTTCTAGCATGAGACATGTTGAGTCACAGCCTAAAATAAAGAAAATTACAAATATTAATGATAATTATACAACATAATAAAAATTGAACAAAGATACATTGTAATAATAAAGACAAATCATTCTCTAAATTAATTTTTCGAGATTAATTATTTACACATTAAGTATTTTATTCAGACATAAACCATTAAAGGGACAGTTTACTCAAACATGTTCTCCCCTTTAATTGGTTTTCAATGATCCACTTTTAAAGCTTGAGTGTATAAAATCTTGTAAAAGGATTTCCATTGTACTTAAATTGGCAATTTAAATAGTTTAGTTATACTGTGGTATCCACACCTACCCTTAAACCTTTTGGCCTTGAGGCCAAGCTGTGTAAACATAGCAAGCAGAAGAAATTACATTCCCACTGAATTATACAAGAGATAAGGCATGAAAACTTTAAAGAAATTGTTGGATCCAAGTAGTGGTGAGTGATTGGTATATGGAGTGATATCAAATTAAAGGGACACTGAACCAAAATATTTTCTTTTGTGATTCAGATAGAGCATGACATTTAAATCAGCTTTTTAATTTACTCCTATTCTTAAAATTTAATCATTCTCTTGTTATTTTTATTTTAAATGCAAGAATGTAAGTTTATATGGCAGGCCATTTTTGGTGATCAACCTTGGTTGTCCCTGCTGATTGGTTGATAAATTCATCCAACAATAAAAAAAATATGTCCAGAGTTCTGAATATTTTTACAAATTATATGCATTTCTTTTGTTTAAATAAAAATAGCAAGATAACGAAGAATAAATTAAAGAGTAAATTATAAATTTGATTAACATTGCATGCTCTATTTGAATCCCAATAGAAACAATTTGCCTTCAGTGTACCTTTAAATATCTTATAATTTTGATTTTGAATGATACTTACAGCTGTGCCTGGGAAGGACAATCCGACACCCAGGACAATGAAGGTTGAGATAGGGGGAAGGGATGGGATTGGGCTGGGAGGTATGGGCTGCCGCTCTGGGGTATCCCGTACAGCTGGGGAGTGGTGAGTTGGGGGCTGGGCAGGTGGGGGAGCTGTACAGGCCAAAAGACGGGGAGTGTGGCAAAGGGGGGGTATAGGGCATTTTTTGGGAGGGACAGGACAGGCAAAATGGGAAGGGCCGGGAGGGTCTTGGGCCTGTGCAGGGGCCTGGGCAGGGTCCTGGGAAGAGGCAGGGGCCTAAAAAGGGGCAGAGGACTGGGCAGGGGCCTGGAGAGGGGACTGGGCAGGAAAATGATGCCCAGAAGTGGAGGGTCCATCTGAAATATATAATAAAAATATATTAACATCTCATACATCATGAAATCAAATCAAGGCATTTCAACATGATTATGTTTTAGATATACTTATAAGTGGGTTTGAATTTATAACAATGATGACATAAGGATATAGTATGCATATAGGCACTCAGATGAATAGCAATGACTGTCTGTACAATTAGAACATGATTATTGTGGTTTGGCCTGGAATATGCATGTGAAATCATGATGGCATGAATTACAAATCAGACAAAAATGAAAGAATAATCAAAGCATATGTTCATGCTGCATGATATAGAAAGGGGGCAGTAGTGCATTCTAAAAGAAAAGGAATATTACTTTTTCAAGTGCAAAAGCTGTAGACTTTGATTTTCTTCAATAAAATGTTTTAAAATAAAAAAACATGTTGGATACATGTTAGATATATTTCACATACCATCAGACTCCAATGGAGCCTCTTCCTCCTCCGTCCCACATGTTACATTCATCTCTGTAAAACATAACATGTTGTGTAAACATTAATATCAGATATTATACCAAATGTTACTGTTGCTTAGACACACATCAATGTTGCATTAAAGATATACATATCCAAAGTTATGATTTACATCATTTTGATGGAGCATACAAATGACATTAGATTTGTTATTCTCAATGATTCATATTTTCATTTTATTGTCTGTATTATTTTTGAAATCACAAAAGCAGAGTACATGGAACATTTAAGAGTTCTCATATGTGTATCACTTGATGATTGTTGTCAAAATTGAAAATCAAAGCAAACATATGCTATCCATCTTCTGAAGAACAAAGGTGTAGACTAAGAAGCTTTGAGATATTAATCTTTCAATTTTAAAATAAAATCAATATATAATCAGAGGAGTAAATTATATGTTTTATTCAAATGTAATGCTTCATCAGAATCATGATCATAATATTGATTACCAATTACCTTCAATGACATATAAATGAGTCAATGGACTTACCAGAAGACTGCAAAGGCAGCTCAGTGTCGGTGCTGGATCCCTCTGGGCTCCCCACAACAACTATATCTATGAATGATATAGATATATATTAGTGAACCCAGTTTGGACATCATTAAATCACATCACTATAGATTTTTAAGAATAATAAACTTAGAAATGTGAAGAATAGAGCAGTAATCTGAAGAATAAATGCATGAGTGAATCAAGGGGATTATGAATAAAAAAGATGTATTTAACATATTTTTAATTTCTGATTATATTAGACATAAAATTAATCTCATATGATTCTATTGCATATCTAAATATACCCATTGATCAATGTTCTTCAAAGAATACACACAAACAACATTTGGAATAACAACTGTCGACAAATATAAACAAAGCCATGTGGCACATCGAGCCATTTGTGCAATGTACAGTAATCTTGTTTAGGACACAACACATATTGATCACAACAATACCAAACAGAAGTTATTTTTCAAAATATGTAATAATGGTGCTGTTAGCGTATGCTTATATCTATAAAGTAAGTCCAACAGTGAATATGTGATTTATATATCAATATTGTTTCATCCAAAGAATGTAAGGATGAATTAATCTATTGTTTATTAAAGGGACACTGACATACATTTTTACAATCAGTGATTTCACTTTTCCAATTTTTAAAAATAATTTTACATTGACTCCTATTATAATATTTATTTGTCAACATTTTAATGTTAAAGGCAGCTAAGCAATTATTGTTATCAATATATATTGGTCATTGAAGGTATCCACCAATCAGCAAGAACAACCAAGGTTGGTCCCCAAAAATGGACCTGCAGATAAACTTACATTCTTTCTTTTAAAATACATTTATCAAGAGAATAATGAAAATATGACTCTAGGAGTCAATTCTAAATTTGTATAAAGAAAAAACTATAAGAGAGAATTGTAGATATCAAATAAATAGCTACACAAAAGACAGGGATATCAGCATTTTCATTTTAATAGATTAAATAACCTTTATATACATCCCAAAAGTAGGGAAATTACAAAGCAGTGCAGCACAACTCCTGCAAGCCTACATCAGACACAGACCCTGATTCTGGCTTTCACAGGAATCACTATTGAATTGCACAGAGAAATACAGGTCACACTGTCCTAGGACATCAAAGCCGCAACATACATTCATACAGTAAATAACTGGCTTGGATTAACAAACAACACCTCTAACAGGGGATGGCAGTGCAGTCCCTGCACTAATCAGCCAACATGTGAATCATTGAGGATCTATGTTTGCCAAAACTGGTAATAGCCACAACAATACAGACAGGAGGGTATATATGTCAATTGTAAACACATATGCATGTAGTGTTAAGTACATAAATAAATCTGACTTTAGAAAGGTGAATTGAAACCTAGTGGGAAGCCAAGCAACACCTATTTCAGAGGGCACCCCTAACATATAGGAAGGATACGGTGTCATGAAGTTCTTATTTAGGATCTATGCTTGGTCTTCCTAATATCAAGGTGACAATACCACTAGATAGATTGACAAATAAAATCAAGAATTTTATGCAAGGAAACAAAGGGCAAGTCATATATCCATATAGCATATTAAATCACATGGCAAGTGGTTGTATGTATGTCATCCGAACGTATGGTATAATTTTCACACAAAGTCTTTTGTGTAGCTATTTATTTGATATCTACAATTCTCTCTTATAGTTTTTTCTTTATATATACATTTTAAGGGTCTGCATTTTCAATCCTTAAAACAGGTTCAGCTGTGTCCAGTTTAAGAGCCCAGCCTAGCTTTCTGAAACAGCCTACTCCCCTTATCTTTCTCCCAATTATAAAGTTGATTAATATTGCATGTTCTATCTGAATGACAACAGTAATAATTTGTGCTCAGTGTCCCTTTAATATAAAAAGATCTTGGTTTGACAGTGTCTCTGTTAATGAATTCTCGAGTCCATATGTTGATGTAATGAATGCAATTACAATCTAATATGTTATTTAAGGATATCCTCAAGATTCTTTAATCATCCTCTCTTAAAGGGACATGAATCTCCAAATGTGTAATTAGATAATTTTTGAAATAAAATCAAGCATGTGATTTTTTAATAATTGATAATAGACTTATTTTGGACTTGTTTGCTTCATTGTGTTATAATCTTTTTTGAAAGGAGCAACTATGTACTACTGTTATCTGAACACATGATTTGAACCTATGAAAATAGGCCAATTTCAGCATAAAAAAACAGCTGGTTAATCCCAGTAATGCATTGCTTAACCTAAACCGACGTAGATATGATTTTAGAATAACAATAACAATAGACTGAAGCAATTTAGCTAATCAAATGTTTCTAAAAATCAGGCAAATCACGTGTCTAAATCATTAAATGTAAAAGTTAGTTGTCATGTCCCTTAAATGACTCGAAACTGTAAAAATATGTAATGTATATTTTTAAAATTGAAACATATGCAAAAATGTGTGAATGTGTTGTCAAAATGTATCCCAATAATATAAAGCAATACAATGGGGAAGAATATAAATTGGCCATGAAAATAATCTTACAGTAAAATGAAGATATCAAGAATAGAAGGGATATCTTCAAATAGCCCACATTTTAGATTTGTATTACAATGTAATCCAAAATTTGATTTGTGATTATTAATTTAAAATATTAAAAAAATAGAATTTGAGGATCCATATAAATATCGATCAATGTGGAGGTATTATGTAATGTTCTGTCCATGTTTCTAAGACAAATGTCAATTAAAATGAGACATACCATACTGTGACAAGCTTGAGGTTCCAGCACCAACATCCAGATCTGTAAAATATTAAATGAGGATTGGATATCATTAATACAAATCAGGCCATGTTGAAAACCTTTTCTTTTTAAAAAAACTAATAATCTATTTTTATTCCCATGAGTTCATTGTTTCCTCAATTAATGTCATAAAAAATATATCCTGTACTCTTCTTTTCAATCTGTTATGTTGTTGACTGTAGCTTTAATTCATTTGTTGTGTTCTTTCATTCTCATTAATTGATGGACATAGTTCATTGTTTATTTTGATTTTGCTAGTATATTTTTTTGAATGTAAAAGATTGAAAATAAGAATACTGTATTCTTCACATATATAATAATTAACATATACATTTGATCAACATGTGTAAAGCGATGCCAGTTACAGCAAACACATGTTCAAGTGTGTGCGCAATTCTATTTTTCGTGATCATTGCGCAATTATTCCAAGCGGAATTACGCATCCGTGATTTGACCAACATGTGTAAAGTGATGCCAGTTACAGCAAACACATGTTCACGTGTGTGGGCAATTCTATTTTTTGTGATCATTGCGCAATGATTCCAAGCGGAATTACGCATCAGTGATTTGACCAACATGTGTAAAGCGATGCCAGTTATAGCAAACACATGTTCACGTGTGTGCGCAATTCTATTTTTTGTGATCATTGCGCAATGATTCCAAGCGGAATTACGCATCCGTGAATCTAAATTAATTTTGATAGAGTAGTGTGATGAGTATCATTTCATAAAGACTTCAAATATATTTGCAATTGGGTGTATTACGAGATGGAAATTGTATATTTGCTAATATTGAACAATAACAAAGAATATTTCTAACTGGGTTATGATTCGATAGTCAATGTATGAAATGGCGGATGATAGTGATTTCACGGATGCGCAATTCCCTTTTCGCTCTGTGACGCATATTCTGTAGAGCACAAGAAACATCATTCCTATTTCATGTGTGACTAATCTAAATTCAGATATCTAAACATCATATGTAGCGTATGTTGTGAGATCTATATAGGTTGAATATATGACTATATACACATTTCTTAAAAGTCTAATTAAATATCAATATATTATATGAAGTTGGATAGTTACCTGGTTCAGAATCTCTGTCTGCTCCTCCCAGGCCACCGGACGGAGAAGCAGCTGTACTGGCCCCCGGGTACGGACTTTGTGATGCAGCAGCTGGGAGGGAAGAAGAGGAGGCCGAGGATGGAGAGGATCGAAATCTGCTGGGGACCCGGAGACTGAGGAGCTTGCATAAAGTCACCTCATAAGGGAGTAGGTATAGTTTCCACTTGGGCTTAGTTATGAGGTCGACTTTTTTGTGCAATCGCAACCTCATATCTCCGAACCTCCGCATGATCTGATCCTGGCTCCTCTGGACGCCCAACACCAATTGTACCGCATTGGCCAGAGGGCCTTCTTAACATGCGCATCTGTTGACCTCCTCTTGTTCCCAAACAGCTGCGGATAAAAGTCCTGGACGGCGTGGACCAGTGCAGCACTCTCCTGCTTGGTGAACCTGGGAGGTGTCATGCCTGCTGGGTTGTAGAATATATGTAGCAAAATAATATATACTGCCTGCAGGCATTAGAGAACTGACAAAGATGATGGCAACGTGTAATGGACTTTTATATGGTTAAGTAAACATGAGATGCACCATGGGACATGGTATCTGTACATCTGATTGGATAAAACTTTGAAATATTGTTAGAATGTCTGTGAGACCATCCTGACTCAAGTTGTGTTTGTGTGATGAACTCTGATTGGCCGTTCCTTAATGTTTCATATCTTAGTAACTTCCATACACATACCTCCTGGGGGTGCTGTTACTACATTTTCATGTAGACTTATTTGTAACTCATGGGGCTGTTATGCGAATATGTGTGACACAGATTTAATATACGTGATCCATTTAATATTAATGTTTCAATTTTCAAAAATAAAATCCTGTCACATTATTAAATGTTGTAGACATTTCTATGTTTAATATCGTTCTGTTTTTTTAATACAAATATGTTTTAGTAATACCAATTTTACATTGTATGTATTTATTGCTCATTAAATCAATGTCGTGACTTATTGTGAAGTATTGACATTGCTCTATTAAATGCATTTATAATGCACATTGAATGTGTGCTGCTGCGTGACATTAGACTAGAATATTTAAACAGGCGAATCTCGTGTTGCCAGATACGTTGCCCACGCGACATTTCTCAAATGCGTAATTTCTGATTCTAATGTCCGTAACTTGGATAATTTGTTTATAAATGTAAAACTACATGTTTGTTTCTTATTAGTAAATAAACCTTTAGCTTGTATTTGTCTGAACTGCTCACATATGTTATTGTGCAATGGCGTCTTTATTTGTAAAGAGACATTACACCAAAATATTTTCTAAAAATGATCAGGAGAAAAAATAAATTTTTAGACTTTTAAATGTAACTCAATTTATCTTTTTATTTAGATATCCTTAACAGAAGAAATTGCAATGCAGATGTTTGAGCAAATCACACAAGGCATCTCTGTGCATCCACCAATCTTCATCTACTGAGCATATCTAGATATGTTTTTAAAGCAAATAACCATAAAATAATGTTTTAAAATAGATGATAGAATTAAATGTTAATGTTTTAAATTATATTTTTTTACATATTCCAGAACTAAAAGCTTGTTAATTTTCCATCCCTTTCATGAGCTGATATGCAATCTTGCTCTAAATAAATCTGTGTAAACCTTGAAAATATGTATTGTTGGCCAGCCACAATTAAAGGGACACTAAACACAAATATTTTCTTTCATGATTCAAGTAGAGAAGACAATATTACACAAGATTCAAATTGAATTCTATTATCTATTTCGCATCATTCTTTAGATATCCTTTATTGAATAAATAGCAATCCACATGGGGGAGCCAATCACACAAGGCATATATGTGCAGCAACCAATCAGCAACTATTGAGCCTATCTAGCTATGCTTTTCACAAAAAGTATGTCAAGAGAATTAAGATAATGACATAATCAAAGTAATTGAAGATTTTAAAAATGGCATACTCTTTAAATCCCAAAAGAAGAGATTAGGGTTTCATGTCCCTTTAAGAAGATATTCCCAAATAATGCTTTGATGATCATAAACCTAGGCACCTCCCTTTCTCAAACTTCTGGATTGTTTGATCCACTGTGAATGAAATATGTTCTAATGGCTGTATTTAGCCATCTTCACCTTAAAGGGACATTAAGCTATATGTTTGTCATGATTTCGAGGGATAATAGAATAGTCAAACAACATTATAATTTATTTTTCTCTCATTATCTTTTTTAATTTTCGAATCTTGGCTTAAAAGCATAGCTATATGGGCACTTTTTATGCTGATTGTTGTTTGCACATAGATGCCTTATATCATTATCTAAGCCATGTGCATTGATATTTCTAAAATAAAGGATATTTAAAGAATGAATCAAATTAAATACTAATAATCCATTTAAATGTTGTTTCAATAACATTTGTTCTGTCTATAATTCACTAAATTATATATTTTTTTAATGTCCCTTTAAGTACAAACACATTAGCAATATGTTGATTTAAAGGGACACTGAACCCAAATATTTTAATTTGTGAATCAGATAGAACATGACATTTTAATCAACTTTCAAATTTTCTCAGATTATAATATTTTCTTAATTATCTTGATAGATATTTTTGAAATGCAAATTGTAAGTTTATATTCCGGCCCATTTTTGGTAAGCAACCTAGGTTGTCCTTGCTGATTGTTTTCTAAATCCATCTACCAATCAAAAAATTATCTCCAGATTTATGAAAGGCCAAAATATTAAATGCCTTATCTTTCTCAGAAAGATAGCAAGAGAACAAAGAACTATTGATAATATGAGTCAATTCAAAAGTTGATTAAAATTTCCTGCTCTATGGAAATCACGAAAGAAAATAAAATGGGTTCAGTGTCCCTTTAACATTGTATATAGAAACTAAAGGGGAATGAAAATACATATAGATACGTGATATCTATACAAGAGGTAACATGAATAATTTTAAGAAATTATATTACGAGCTAGCTATAGTTAAATGAGCCTTCAAATGACTCCACTAGAACAGAAAAGTCATCAATATGGCATACAATAACTAGCTTGGTCTAAATATGAAATAATTTTTTACATTTCCTAACAATTTTAAACATTAAAAAATAAACCAAAAATAAATTTGGATACCTAAGGAAGATACATGAGATTATCCAAAAAACAAAACAAAAAAAAATGGTCACTTTGATGTAAGTTAAGCACTTTCCTTTCTTAAAAATTAAAGAACAAAGTTGTTCTGTCTAATTTAGACTACATATCCTCGTCAGAATTTTTTTAATTTTAACATCTATAAATTACACAATAAAAACATCAATGGATTTAAATCCAAAATTAATTTAAAAAGATACTTGACTTTAACATTATCTGAATAAGCCGTTTTTATATTATTAATTCAATACATGAAAGTTTTTAGATCAGCCATGTGCTTGTCAAATAGACTAACAGTCATGGTAGTATTTTTTTTTTAATTGTCAGAATAGATAGATATCTTTTTTATAATATTTTTTTATAAAAAAAAAAACAAAAAACAAATAAAAAGATATCTTATAAAAAAATGTTTTATTGGCAATAAAATCAATTAAAAAATAAAATAGGGTAATTCATCACAGATGAAACTCTGAAAAAAATAAAAAAATATAAACATTAGTTATTTCATTAACACGTGTCTTTAAAAATTCATTAAACAAATTTACATTTCATCTTGTGTCTATGCTCCAACATTTCTATTTGCTAAACAATAGATATTTAAAAAACAAAACAAAACAAAAAAAAACTATCCATTATTTAAAATTACATTATATTGTCTCATCAATATTACATTTAAATATCAGCATTTTAAAATATAATATTAAAAAATGCATATAACATCTTCAAAAGAAATTTATATAGTATGCTGAACATAAATGTAATATTTGATGTCCCTTCTAATAATATACCTCTATATCAACTCTAAAATGTATTCCTTTGTCTGATTGGTCAGAATGTGATTCCTCTGTAGCACAAAGTAGGGGTAATGTATGTAAAATTAAAATATTGTAATCGAGGACATGTAACTATTCCTAATTCTTAACATTCTTCCTCCTGTTATTCTTAACTAGCATGCATTGTGCAAACCGACCTGTATGCATGGTCTTTGAAAGTCAATTATCTTTAAAATAACAGTTTATCTTTCATATATATATCAGTAGGTGTCTTATTCATCATTTTCAAATGAGAGGATTGTGAAATACCATCTACAATAAAAATAAACATCTAAGTGTCTCCAATAAGATGCATCCACAGCCTTAGTCCATCAAATTGTTGCCACTTACCATGTGAACGTGTCTTTGTATGGTTTTCAAGGTCAGCACATTTGAAAGACAATGCCAAACATGATCACATTGGTATTCTTCACTTTCAATCTTGGATTCTTCACTTTCAGTCTGGGATTCATCACTTTCATTCTTGAATTATTCACTTTCAGTCTTGAATTCTTCACTTTCAGTCTTTAGATGAAGTCATCTCCCTAATGGCAGAGAAAGTGAGAAACAAACAATTAATACTAGTGTGTTAATTATTTCTTCACACCTCTCCCACCCCCTTTCTGAAACAATTTCTGTCACTAGCTTACTAAGCGTGTGTAGCATCTTGTGTTATGTTCTATCAATCAAGTGTGAAGATGAGTCATATTGAGCAGACCTAACCTCTAATGTGGGACTTTGAATCTGACTTTGAACCACAGTCTTGCTAGAGGATCCCTTTCTGAGTATCCCAAATTCAAGTTATGTTTAAACTAAATACTAGTTTGAATAATGTATGCCATATGATGTCTGTTTGTGCCAAATTCCTGCCAACCACAGTCCATACATTATTTATACTTACCAGCTGATGTTGTCTTTAAAAACCAGGTGGCAAAGTCGTTACAGGACCCAATGACCAGAGCATCACCTATAGTAATAAATTTAAACATTTTAATCATTTGATGAGCAATCCTAACATATTTGCACAATTCTCTACTTGTCATTTCCCTAGAATTCATACATATTCGCAATACTCCTATCTAACTTCTATTATTTACCGTCTGAAGTGGCGGTTGATGATGTCTGCTCTGACATTGAGCCCCTCGTCCCGGAATGGCCCCTCTAGAACAGGGTCGTCCTCCTCATCTTGGAGGAGGCGTCAGGGCATCTGGACGGCCTGCAGCATCCCAGCCCGCTGTGCAATATTATGCAGGACGCTGCAGGCTATAACGATCTTCACCACCTTCCTAGGGCTGTATTGGAGGGCTCCTCCCAACCTGTCAAGGCATCAGAGTCTCATTTTAAGGAGCCCAAACATCTTCTCGACTACAGCCCTAGTCCGCTTGTGCGCCCTATTATAGCGCTCCTGGGCCTCATCAGTGGGATTATGCAACGGCGTAATGAGCCAGGGCCGGCTCATGTAACCAGAATCACCTATAAATTATGAACATAACAAAATGACAAATATTACTATTTTATTTATAATTATTATATTAAAATACTTTTCATTTGTGTCCACGAAAAGCCCCTAAATTAAACATTTTCATAAAAAAAAATATATATGTTTAAATCGCATTCTCTATCTGCCCATTTAGGCTTAGACATGCTACATATGCGTATTTCGCATAAACCAGACCTTTGCTAAACTTTGAAAAAAAAATGGTTATTTTCAAAATAATAATGGCATATTCTATCTGTCCATCTAAGCTAAGACATGCTACATATCTGTTTGTAGCTAAAACTAGACATTTGCGGAAAGAGACAATGACATGGTTAAATTGCATTTTCTATCTGTCCATTCAAGCTAAGACATGCTACATATCTGTTTAAAAGTAAAACTAGACATTTGTTGAAAGACAATTAAATGGTTAAATTGCATTCTCTATCTGCTTAAGCTAAGACATGCTACATATGCGTATTTCGCATAAACCAGACCTTTGCTAAACTAAAAACAAAATGGTTAAATTGCATTCTCCATCTGTCCATTTAAGCTAAGACATGCTACATATCTGTTTTGAGCTAAAACTAGACATTTGTTGAAAGACAATTAAATGGTTAAATTGCATTCTCTATCAGCCCATTTAAGGTAAGACATGCTACATATGCGTATTTTGCATAAACCAGACATTTGCTAAACTAAAAACAAAATGGTTAAATTGCATTTTCTATCTGTCCATTTAAGCTAAGACATGCTACATATCTGTTTTAAAGTAAAACTAGACATTTGTTGAAAGACAATTAAATGGTTAAATTGCATTATCTATCTGTCCATTCAAGCTAAGACATGCTACATATCTGTTTGGAGCTAAAACTAGACATTTGCGGAAAGAGACAATGACATGGTTAAATTGCATTCTTTATCTGCCCATTTAAGCTAAGACAGGCTACATATCTGTTTGTAGCTAAAACTAGACATTTGCAGAAAGAGACAATGACATGGTTAAATGGCATTTTCTATCTGTCCATTCAAGCTAAGACATGCTACATATCTGTTTTAAAGTAAAACTAGACATTTGTTGAAAGACAATTAAATGGTTAAATTGCATTATCTATCTGTCCATTCAAGCTAAGACATGCTACATATCTGTTTGGAGCTAAAACTAGACATTTGCGGAAAGAGACAATGACATGGTTAAATTGCATTCTTTATCTGCCCATTTAAGCTAAGACAGGCTACATATCTGTTTGGAGCTAAAACTAGACATTTGGGGAAAGACAATTAAATAGTTAAATTGCATTTTCTATCTGCCCATTTAGGGTAAGACATGCTACATATGCGTATTTCGCATAAACCAGACATTTGCTAAACTAAAAACAAAATGGTTAAATTGCATTTTCTATCTGTCCATTTAAGCTAAGACATGCTACATATCTGTTTGTAGCTAAAACTAGACATTTGCGGAAAGAGACAATGACATGGTTAAATGGCATTTTTTATCTGTCCATTCAAGCTAAGCCATGCTACATATCTGTTTAAAAGTAAAACTAGACATTTGTTGAAAGACAATTAAATGGTTAAAATTGCATTCTCTATCTGTCCATTCAAGCTAAGACATGCTACATATCTGTTTGGAGCTAAAACTAGACATTTGCGGAAAGAGACAATGACATGGTTAAATTGCATTCTCTATCTGCCCATTTAAGCTAAGACATGCTACATATCTGTTTGGAGCTAAAACTAGACATTTGGGGAAAGACAATGAAATGGTTAAATCGCATCTTATAGCTGCACATTTTGCACATTACACTAACAACATTTTAAGACTACAGGGAGTGCAGAATTATTAGGCAAATGAGTATTTTGACCACATCATCCTCTTTATGCATGTTGTCTTACTCCAAGCTGTATAGGCTCGAAAGCCTACTACCAATTAAGCATATTAGGTGATGTGCATCTCTGTAATGAGAAGGGGTGTGGTCTAATGACATCAACACTCTATATCAGGTGTGCATAATTATTAGGCAACTTCCTTTCCTTTGGCAAAATGGGTCAAAAGAAGGACTTCACAGGCTCAGAAAAGTAAAAAATAGTGAGATATCTTGCAGAGGGATGCAGCACTCTTAAAATTGCAAAGCTTCTGAAGCGTTATCATCGAACAATCAAGCGTTTCATTCAAAATAGTCAACAAGGTCGCAAGAAGCGTGTGGAAAAACCAAGGCGCAAAATAACTGCCCATGAACTGAGAAAAGTCAAGCGTGCAGCTGCCAAGATGCCACTTGCCACCAGTTTGGCCATATTTCAGAGCTGCAACATCACTCGAGTGCCCAAAAGCACAAGGTGTGCAATACTCAGAGACATGGCCAAGGTAAGAAAGGCTGAAAGACAACCACCACTGAACAAGACACACAAGCTGAAACGTCAAGACTGGGCCAAGAAATATCTCAAGACTGATTTTTCTAAGGTTTTATGGACTGATGAAATGAGAATGAGTCTTGATGGGCCAGATGGATGGGCCCGTGGCTGGATTGGTAAAGGGCAGAGAGCTCCAGTCCGACTCAGACGCCAGCAAGGTGGAGGTGGAGTACTGGTTTGGGCTGGTATCATCAAAGATGAGCTTGTGGGGCCTTTTCGGGTTGAGGATGGAGTCAAGCTCAACTCCCAGTCCTACTGCCAGTTTCTGGAAGACACCTTCTTTAAGCAGTGGTACAGGAAGAAGTCTGCATCCTTCAAGAAAAACATGATTTTCATGCAGGACAATGCTCCATCACACGCGTCCAAGTACTCCACAGCGTGGCTGGCAAGAAAGGGTATAAAAGAAGAAAATCTAATGACATGGCCTCCTTGTTCACCTGATCTGAACCCCATTGAGAACCTGTGGTCCATCATCAAATGTGAGATTTACAAGGAGGGAAAACAGTACACCTCTCTGAACAGTGTCTGGGAGGCTGTGGTTGCTGCTGCACGCAATGTTGATGGTCAACAGATCAAAACACTGACAGAATCCATGGATGGCAGGCTTTTGAGTGTCCTTGCAAAGAAAGGTGGCTATATTGGTCACTGATTTGTTTTTGTTTTGTTTTTGAATGTCAGAAATGTATATTTGTGAATGTTGAGATGTTATATTGGTTTCACTGGTAAAAATAAATAATTGAAATGGGTATATATTTGTTTTTTGTTAAAGGGACAGTTCACCCAAAAACTTTCTCCCCTTTAAATTATTCCCAATGATCTTTTTTACCTGCTAGAGTGTATTAAATTGGTTGCAAGTAGCTCCTTTACTCCTATTTCAGCATTTGAAATAGCTGATTTAGCTTGTGGTTTCCCAACCTATACTAAAAGTTTTGATACTGGCGTATATGCTATTGACAAGCCTAAGTAAACACAGCCAGCAGAAGAGATTACACCCTCAGTGGGGGCATGATAGTTAAGTAATAAAATGATAATTTTCCATTGTTCTCTCTATGTATAGAGCTTTGGTGTTCCAGACAAATATAAGATAAGGAAGCAAGTCTGTGTACATGAAAGTGATAACATAATGAGATCTGATATTACCTGAAGCTCAACCCATTGTAATAGGCTGTGGTTTCAAAGCACAAAACCAGCTACTTCAGATACACAAATAAACCCGAAAATGCAATTTCTCAAATATGTTATACTCTGCAGTTGGTATAACAAGTCATTTAAAATACATTTATGGAAAAACTATTTTACAGTGTACTGTCCCTTTAAGTTGCCTAATAATTATGCACAGTAATAGTCACCTGCACACACAGATATCCCCCTAAAATAGCTAAAACTAAAAACAAACTAAAAACTACTTCCAAAAATATTCAGCTTTGATATTAATGAGTTTTTTGGGTTCATTGAGAACATGGTTGTTCAATAATAAAATTAATCCTCAAAAATACAACTTGCCTAATAATTCTGCACTCCCTGTACAGTGGCAATTGTCTAACTAATTAAGCATGTTGTGCACAAATACTCATCAACGAGATACCCAGGGGGAAACTCTCTTTCCTCAAAAGGCCGCCACAGGGACGACTGTCTAAGGATGCAGGCATCATGACAAGCCCCGCCGAAATTCGCACACACGTGCATAATCCACATCCGTGCATCACAAACATACTGCACGTTGATGCTATGGAAATGTTTGCGATTTTGGAAGGGCAAGTCATCAGCTGGAGCATGCAGCGCAATGTGGGTGCAATCTATTGCTCCCAAGACATTGGGCAATTCAGCTATTGCAAAGAATTCCCTCTTCAGGCGCCTCCAATCACCATCATTCTGAGGGAATCCTATGTAATGCTTACTGATACGTACCATGGCATCCAGAAAGTTATCAAAAACCACGAGAATGTACCTTGAGACAGGCCATGCATGAACATCTCTCCAGATTGAAAACTCCCGGAGGCCAGGACGTATATACAACTTAGCATCTTAGTGATGCCAGGGACAGCAGTCCTTATTCGTATATGTGGCTCCAGATGAGGTCTAAGAACATCGTAAATGCCAATGAGCTGTTCGCGATTGAGCCTATACTTGTCATAAACCTCAAAGTCACTCATGTTTTCCAAGGTGGGTCTCACCCTGTATACACGAGGACCTCTAACCAAACAAGCCCTTTGTCTCACTTGGAGCCGCCGTGCCCACCTGATTCTCTAAATCTCTACTTGTGCAGCACCAGCAGCAGCGTCTATCAAATCGTTATCCATATTTGCCAAGCTTAGCAGCACAAAGCCAAACAGCAGAGCAAACACAACACAAGGAGTAACAAGGTATGCAAAAACACAGAAGCGAATTGATACAATGTCGATCACAAGGGACACTTTGGCCATGTTGTTTGGGGGATTTATAGTGCAATATGTCCAATGGTAGTGAGTTTGTAATGATTGCTGATTGTATACACTTGTTTGTATGTGAGCGGCGCAAAGCAAATGCTTTCAAAGTGGGTGTTTTTTTTAGGTGTTTGCTGAAATTTTGTTTTCCCCCAATGAATCGCAATGTGAAAGTGTAAAATGTCACACATACAGTGCATCTTCGTAATGTTTGTCCATATGCGTAATAAATACTTAATAAACGTGATCTTATAGCAAAAAGCACATGTCCAGGCTAACATGAATGAAAGTGCATACTTGTGTATAATGGCATAGAATGTGATCGATCAATGTTGCTGCAATATTGTTTGTAAATGATAAAGTAACAGCTGACATCTCTATTATTGTATATATAAGTGATTAGCGAGATGTCAATATTGTACGTGTCCCTTTAAAATTGCAATAATACTGAAGATCTTCCAGCTGTCATCTCTAGTATTGTATATATAAGTGATTGTCGAGATGTCAATATTGTACGCGTCCCTTTAAAATCGTAATAATAATGATGATCTTCCGTCTGCCATCTGTAGTATTGTATATATAAGTGATTAGCGAGATGCCAATATTGTACGTGTCCCTTTAAAATTGCAATAATACTGAAGATCTTCCAGCTGTCATCTCTAGTATTGTATATATAAGTGATTGTCGAGATGTCAATATTGTACGCGTCCCTTTAAAATCGTAATAATAATGATGATCTTCCGTCTGCCATCTGTAGTATTGTATATATAAGTGATTAGCGAGATGTCAATATTGTACGTGTCCCTTTAAAATTGCAATAATACTGAAGATCTTCCAGCTGTCATCTCTAGTATTGTATATATAAGTGATTGTCGAGATGTCAATATTGTACGCGTCCCTTTAAAATCGTAATAATAATGATGATCTTCCGTCTGCCATCTGTAGTATTGTATATATAAGTGATTAGCGAGATGTCAATATTGTACGCATCCCTTTAAAATCGCAATAATACTGAAGTTCTTCCGGCTGCCATCTCTAGTATTGTATGTATAAGTGATTGGCGAGATGTCAATATTGTACGCTTCCCTTTAAAATCGTAATAATAATGACGATCTTCCATCTGCCATCTTTAGTATTGTATATATAAGTGATTAGCGAGATGTCAATATTGTACGCATCCCTTTAAAATCGCAATAATACTGAAGTTCTTCTGGCTGCCATCTCTAGTATTGTATGTATAAGTGATTGGCGAGATGTCAATTTTTGTACGCGTCCCTTTAAAATCACAATAATAATGAAGATCTTCCAGCTGCCATATCTAGTATTGTATATATAAGTGATTTGCGAGCTGACAATATTTTGTACGCATCCCTTTAAAATCACCATGATAATGATGTTCCAAACTGTCGTTTACGTTTATGTAGTATTGTAGTATTGAGTGCTAAACTTCTGAAAGGGGCGGTACAGTCCTACAGCTGTAATGTGTATGGTTGCAGCTTCTAATGACGTCATAATATTATCAACCTGCCTGTGAAGTTATGAAATCCTCATTGTGTTGTTGTATTTTACAACATTGTTATTGTGTGCTGATTAAAATATAAATGTGTGCTTTGTGGTTGCTTGATGCGTGTTATGTACATCTATGCATATATTGTGATTGTCTCCCACATATCTTGACTTCTATAAAGCAGTATAGCATTGTTGTTCCTTCCCAAAAAGTGACAGCTGTAATCTGTTCTAATGATGTTCTTATTGTACGTAATTCCTAATGGTATATTGTGAGTGAATCGTGATGTTAAAGGGACAGAAAAATCACTATGTTTCCAGATTTATAGAGAGAATGTAATGTGTTTTTCCCCATCATATGAATGCACATGTATGAGTGAATGCTAAAAGTAATGTATGTGCATCCATTAATGATCATGTGTTAAGCCTATGTAGATATGCTGTTCATGCAAGCATATGAGTTGAATAAATGAAATGCTATAATCTAGGTAAATGAGAGGTGTTTCCAATAGTCTACTGTTTGTGAATCCTGAAATGTTCCAATTATTTTTCTGTCCGTTTAAATGTGATGTAATTATTCCAAATGTTTGTTACTAGTGATGGTGATTTGTAGTTGATGTAATGTGAATGTCTCAAACAATTTGATGTTGTTGTGAATTTCACATAAGTAAAAGCCATAAGTCCATAGGGAAATAGCCATTTCTTGATCTATTTGTCATAGCTGGACTAACGCAGGAAAACATGAGTTAGTTTCATGATTGTAATGCTGGTATTTAGAGTTTTCTTGTCTACGCTTTTTCCGTGCGTTAGGTAAATCTGTCTGTCATGTGCACGAGCACGTCTTCCCCATAGAAGTCAATGGAGGATAAAAATGTGTGTGTAAATAAAATCCAAGACTGGTTTTGAGCGTAAAGTGAGTGACGTCATGGTCTTGTGTGAAAAAGTAGCTAAATCGTATTTATTTCGTAATCAAATCTTATTTGTGTATGTAATGTGGTGTATATTGTTTGTATGCATCGATTAGTGTATGTATGTGATAATATTATTATTTATATGTAGCTATATGAGTGTCTGTTCCCGTCTGTCAATGTAAGTCAATGGAAAATGGATTTCTGTCGCTTTTTTTTCAAACACCCGATATCTCGTAACTTTGATCCTTTCTATTTTGTCATAAAAATATGAAAAATGAAAAATAAATATAGTGTAGTGTTTGTATGAGTGTAAGTGTACTTTGTGTAATATTTTTTTTGAGATTTGTGGATGTTTATTTTGGCGTTAGATGTTAACTACTGGGTCTGTGCTGTCGGTAATGATTTCAGCGTTAAACAATTTTGGAGTCGCATTAAGTAAACTCTAAATACCAGCGGCTGGGAAAAAGCAGCGTTAGGAGCCCTTAACGCTGCTTTTTAACCCTAACGCAACACTCTAAATCTAGGCGATAGTTTGTAAAACTGAATTGTGGGTTGGTGAGGGGTGTATTTATAGGCATTTTGAGGTTTGGGAAACTTTGCCCCTCCTGGTAGGATTGTATATCCCATATGTTACTAGCTCATGGACTTTTGCCAATTACATGAAAGAAATAGCCTTTTGCAGTCTAACACCGTGTCATATACTATATACATTTTAACCCTTATATCTTTTCTTTTAATATTTATATGAATAATTTAAGTAACTGTTCATTTAAATGTTTTATGTTGTGTTTAGAGCAACTTTTTTTAACGTGTTTCCCTTTATGTGAGCGTTTCAGTCGCACTAACCCGATGAGCGTAAAATGCCATTGCACTCTTGTGATCTTGTGCTCATTTGTAACTTTTAATAAGTGTTATTGCATATCGCTCACGTACAACAGTTAGAGTGCCACTTGTAATCTAGCCCTTTACCGGCAAGCTCAACACCTACATATTTAGATATTTTATGTATGTATATATACATTATAGGCATTTGCAGTCAAACACCTATTTGGAACTCATTGCATTTACCCACATAGATAGTACCTCATTTTTTTAAACAGACAAAGTTTTTTTTTTAATAGAAAATAACTTTGATTTGCAGAAAAACTAAAGTATGGGAGAGCACCAACAAATTAAATGCAAATACAATTCAAATACAAATAGCAACAGGTATACACACACACACACACACACATATATATATATATATATATATATATATATATATATATATATATATATATATATATATATATATATATATATATATATATATATATATATATAAATCAATGTAAATATTTGCATAGGAAATTAGCACATCTAGGCAAGAATCCCGCTTGCTTTTTTCCCCAGAAATAACTAATATACAATGTTACCAATGCACAAGAGAATTCTGGGTAAACTATGCATATTAGATATGCAAATTCTCAGTTTTTTTGCTTCAAAAATACTGTTTTAACACAGCTATCCTTTTAACAGGATTATAGCAGCAAATCAGAAATTTCTGCTATAATCATGTTAAAAGGATAGATGTGTTAAAACAGTATTTTTGAAGCAAAAAAACTGAGAATTTGCATATCTAATTTGCTTAACTTACCCAGAATTCTCTTGTGCATTGGTAACATTGTATATTAGTTATTTCTGGGGAAAAGAGCAAGCAGGGATTCTTGCCTAGATGTGCTAATTTCCTATGCAAATATTTACATTGATTTAATTTTGAGACATGGAGGATTTTAATTTCAGTTTTTTATCTCCCCCCTTAAAGGGACAGTCTAGGCCAAAATAATCTTTCATGATTCAGATAGAGCATGTAATTTTAAACAATTTTCCAATTTACTTTTATCACCAATTTTGCTTTGTTCTCTTGGTATTCTTAGTTGAAAGCTTAACCTAGGAGGTTCATATGCTAATTTCTTAGACCTTGAAGTCCACCTCTTTCAGATTGCATTTTAACAGTTTTTCACCACTAGAGGGTGTTAGTTCACATATTTCATATAGATAACACTGTGCTTGTGCACGTGAAGTAATCTGGGAGCAGGCACTGATTGGCTAGACTGCAAGTCTGTCAAAAGAACTGAAAAAAGGGGCAGTTTGCAGAGGCTTAGATACAAGATAATCACAGAGGTTAAAAGTATAATATTATAACTGTGTTGGTTATGCAAAACTGGGAAATGGGTAATAAAGGGATTATCTATCTTTTAAAACAATAAAAATTCTGGGGTAGACTGTCCCTTTAATTTTAATGAATTTTGATATATATATATATATATATATATATATATATATATATATATATATATATATATATATAAAATAAATTATGTCCTTGCTTAGCGTGTCTGTAACTGAATCAAGAGCAGCAACTCTGCTATGTTTTAAAATTATGATTTTAGATTATGTATATACCCCAGAAAGGCATCCTTAAGGGACACTGAACCCAAAAAAATTCTTTCATGATTCAGATAGAGCATGACATTTTAGGTAACTTTCTAATTTACTCCTATTATCAATTTTTTTCGTTCTCTTGCTATCTTTATTTTAAAAGCAGGAATGTAAACCTTAGCAGCCAGGCCATTTTAGGTTCAGCACCATGGATAGCGCTTTCTTATTGGAGGATTACATTTACCAACCAATAAGCAAGCATAACCCAGGTTCTCAACTAAAAATGGGCGGCTCCTATGCATCACATTCCTGCTTTTTAAATAAAGATAGCAAGAGAACGAAGAAAATTTGATAATAGGAGTAAATTAGAAAGTTGGTTAAAATTGCATGCTCTATTTTTGAATCATGAAAGAAAAAAAAATGAGTTTAGTGTCCCTTTAGGAAACCAGCAAAAATAACTACCCCTTGCATTTTTTCATAGGAGCAGCCTGAAAAACAGTGTACAATTGAGTAGATCTGCATGCAGTAAGATTTGTTTTTACAATGTTAGATAAGCAGCACTTTAGGTTACATTAATTGCTGATACAATGCAGCTGCTCTTAGCACAGAAAGCAAACTTCACTGCCTGCAGATCTGATCATATGAAGACCTGAAAAAACGGACTGACTTGTTACAAAGGGGGACCTCCTCCCCCAGTCTGCAACTGGTATTATGACTGCTTGAAGCAAACTTTATAGCTGACAACAAAAGGAATATTTCTAAATAAATAAAACTGCTACTTTTTTCCCCCACTGTTTTTTTCTGTACATGAGGTTTAGCAGGTATTAAATGCTCTGAAGTCAGTGTAAAACAGTACATGTGTGGATCCTGTAGATAACCAACTACACAATCCACACAAGTACTGTTGTACACTGACTTCAGAGCATTTAATACCTGCTAAACCTAATGCTATCTTATCTGACCATGTACTAACAGAACACTGCACTCCTGCATGATGTCAGTGAGAGATAACTAACTACACGATCCACACTGACAGCATGCAGGACTCAAGTGCAGTATTCTGTTCTCAGCTGCAGATGAGCTTTTAAACAATTCTGTGGGAGCTGAGCCCTGCTGGAACTCACAACAAATAAGCAATAGAATAGTATAAAACATATCAGCTTCTTACCACATAATTGCATAGGAACACGATCTACCCTCTTATCTGACTCCTACACTGCAGCTCACATGGGGCATCATGTGCTCCACCCACTTCCTCCCTCTTCCTTCAGAAGCCCGTGCACAGCTCTTCTCTACAGCCTGCGCAGGGGGAAGACTTTTAAATAGATTTTCAATAATAAAAAATAAATACATTATTAAAAAGCAAATAAAAAATGTATATTTTAAAACAGCCTTGGGGTCTATTGTTGTCATTGTGGCTAAGGGACCCAGCGGTGAGCAAGCTAATGGATCCGGTCAGTGGGCAGGGTTAGGGATCCGTTTTCTGGACAGGGCTAAGGAACCCTGCGGCCCACCGGGCAAATGCCAGGCATGCCCTATGGCCAGTCTGGGCCTGCCACCTGCTCTGATGAGGCGGACAGGAATCGCTGGAAGTCCACCCGATCGAGTACGATTGGGTTGATTGATACCCCCTGCTGGCTGCTGATTGGCCGCGAGTCTGCAGGGGGCGGCTTTGCAATGCAATGTTGAATACTCCACATTCAGCGATGTTTGTCGGTCCTGATCTGCAGTGTCGAATCAGGTCCGACAGACATATGATAAATAGGCCTCTAAATGTAGCCACCAATCAGCAAGAACTATCAAGGCGTTCTGAACCAAAAATGGTCCGGCTCCTAAGCTTTCTTTTCCTGCTTTTACAAATAAAAATACCAAGAGAACAAAAAATAATAAGATAATAAGAGTAAATAAGAAGGTTGCTTAAAATTGCATTCTCTATCTGAATCATAAAAGAAAAAACATAATTTATGCTTACCTGATAAATTTATTTCTCTTGTAGTGTATCCAGTCCACGGATCATCCATTACTTATGGGATATTAACTCCTCCCCAACAGGAAGTGCAAGAGGATTCACCCAGCAGAGCTGCTATATAGCTCCTCCCCTAACTGCCATTACCAGTCATTCGACCGAAAACATGCAGAGAAAGGAAAACCATAGGGTACAGTGGTGACTGTAGTTTAATGGAAAAATTACCTGCCTTAAAGTGACAGGGCGGGCCGTGGACTGGATACACTACAAGAGAAATAAATTTATCAGGTAAGCATAAATTATGTTTTCTCTTGTTAAGTGTATCCAGTCCACGGATCATCCATTACTTATGGGATACCAATACCAAAGCTAAAGTACACGGATGACGGGAGGGACAGGCAGGCTCTTTATACGGAAGGAACCACTGCCTGAAGAACCTTTCTCCCAAAAACAGCCTCCGAAGAAGCAAAAGTGTCAAATTTGTAAAATTTGGAAAAAGTATGAAGAGAAGACCAAGTTGCAGCCTTGCAAATCTGTTCAACAGAAGCCTCATTCTTAAAGGCCCAAGTGGAAGCCACAGCTCTAGTAGAATGTGCTGTAATTCTTTCAGGAGGCTGCTGTCCAGCAGTCTCATAGGCTAACCGTATTATGCTACGAAGCCAAAAGGAGAATGAGGTAGCCAAAGCTTTTTGACCTCTCCTCTGACCAGAATAAACGACAAACAGGGAAGACGTTTGTCGAAAATCCTTAGTTGCCTGTAGATAAAATTTCAGGGCACGGACTACATCTAGATTGTGTAGCAGACGTTCCTTTTTCGAAGAAGGATTAGGACACAAAGATGTAACCACAATCTCTTGATTGATATTCCTGTTAGTGACCACCTTAGGTAGGAACCCAGGTTTAGTACGCAGGACTACCTTGTCTGAATGAAAAATCAGATAAGGAGAATCACAATGTAAGGCAGATAACTCAGAGACTCTTCGAGCCGAGGAAATCGCCATTAAAAACAGAACTTTCCAAGATAACAACTTGATATCAATGGAATGAAGGGGTTCAAACGGAACCCCCTGTAAAACATTAAGAACTAAGTTCAAACTCCATGGTGGAGCAACAGTTTTAAACACAGGCTTGATCCTAGCTAAAGCCTGACAAAAAGCTTGAACGTCCGGAACTTCTGACAGACGTTTGTGTAAAAGAATGGACAGAGCTGAAATCTGTCCCTTTAAGGAACTAGCGGATAAACCCTTTTCTAAACCTTCTTGTAGAAAAGACAATATCCTCGGAATCCTAACCTTACTCCATGAGTAACTCTTGGATTCACACCAATATAAGTATTTGCGCCATATCTTATGGTAAATCTTTCTGGTAACAGGCTTCCTAGCCTGTATTAAGGTATCAATAACTGACTCAGAAAAACCACGTTTTGATAAAATCAAGCGTTCAATTGCAAGCAGTCAGCTTCAGAGAAATTAGATTTTGATGTTTGAAGGGACCCTGGATCAGAAGGTCCTGTTTCAGAGGTAGCGACCAAGGTGGACAGGATGACATGTCCACTAGATCTGCATACCAAGTCCTGCGTGGCCATGCAGGCGTTATTAGAATCACTGATGCTCTCTCCTGTTTGATTCTGGCAATCAATCGAGGAAGCATCGGGAAGGGTGGAAACACATAAGCCATCCCGAAGGTCCAAGGTTCTGTCAAAGCATCTATCAGAACCGCTCCCGGATCCCTGGATCTGGACCCGTAACGAGGAAGCTTGGCGTTCTGTCGAGACGCCATGAGATCTATCTCTGGTTTGCCCCAACGTCGAAGTATTTGGGCAAAGACCTCCGGATGAAGTTCCCACTCCCCCGGATGAAAAGTCTGACGACTTAAGAAATCCGCCTCCCAGTTCTCCACTCCCGGGATGTGGATTGCTGACAGGTGGCAAGAGTGAGACTCTGCCCAGCGAATTATCTTTGATACTTCCATCATTGCTAGGGAGCTTCTTGTCCCTCCCTGATGGTTGATGTAAGCTACAGTCGTGATGTTGTCCGACTGAAACCTGATGAACCCCCGAGTTGTTAACTGGGGCCAAGCCAGAAGGGCATTGAGAACTGCTCTCAATTCCAGAATGTTTATTGGTAGGAGACTCTCCTCCTGATTCCATTGTCCCTGAGCCTTCAGAGAATTCCAGACAGCGCCCCAACCTAGTAGGCTGGCGTCTGTTGTTACAATTGTCCAGTCCGGCCTGCTGAATGGCATCCCCCTGGACAGATGTGGCTGAGAAAGCCACCATAGAAGAGAATTTCTGGTCTCTTGATCCAGATTCAGAGTAGGGGACAAGTCTGAGTAATCCCCATTCCACTGACTTAGCATGCACAATTGCAGCGGTCTGAGATGTAGACGTGCAAAGGGTACTATGTCCATTGCTGCTACCATTAAGCCGATCACCTCCATGCATTGAGCTACTGACGGGTGTTGAATGGAATGAAGGACACGGCATGCATTTTGAAGCTTTGTTAACCTGTCTTCTGTCAGGTAAATCTTCATTTCTACAGAATCTATAAGAGTCCCCAAGAAGGGAACTCTTGTGAGTGGAAAGAGAGAACTCTTCTTTTCGTTCACCTTCCATCCATGCGACCTTAGAAATGCCAGTACTAACTCTGTATGAGACTTGGCAGTTTGAAAGCTTGAAGCTTGTATCAGAATGTCGTCTAGGTACGGAGCTACTGCAATTCCTCGCGGTCTTAGTACCACCAGAAGAGCACCCAGAACCTTTGTGAAGATTCTCGGAGCCGTAGCCAATCCGAATGGAAGAGCTACAAACTGGTAATGCCTGTCTAGAAAGGCAAACCGTAGATACCGGTAATGATCTTTGTGAATCGGTATGTGAAGGTAAGCATCCTTTAAATCACTGTGGTCATGTACTGACCCTTTTGGATCATGGGTAAAATTGTCCGAATAGTTTCCATTTTGAACGATGGAACTCTTAGGAATTTGTTTAGGATCTTTAAATCCAAGATTGGCCTGAAAGTTCCCTCTTTTTTGGGAACCACAAACAGATTTGAGTAAAACCCTTGTCCTTGTTCCGACCGCGGAACCGGATGGATAACTCCCATTAATAAAAGATCTTGTACGCAGCGTAGAAACGCCTCTTTCTTTATTTGGTTTGTTGACAACCTTGACAGATGAAATCTCCCTCTTGGGGGAGAGAATTTGAAGTCTAGAAGGTATCCCTGAGATATGATCTCTAACGCCCAGGGATCCTGGACATCTCTTGCCCAAGCCTGGGCGAAGAGAGAAAGTCTGCCCCCCACTAGATCCGTTCCTGGATCGGGGGCCCTCGATTCATGCTGTCTTAGGGGCAGCAGCAGGTTTCCTGGCCTGCTTGCCCTTGTTCCAGGACTGGTTAGGTCTCCAGTCTTGTCTGTAGCGAGCAACAGCTCCTTCCTGTTTTGGTGCAGAGGAAGTTGATGCTGCTCCTGCTTTGAAATTACGAAAGGAACGAAAATTAGACTGTCTAGCCTTAGGTTTGGCTCTGTCTTGAGGCAGGGCATGGCCTTTACCTCCTGTAATGTCAGCGATAATTTCTTTCAACCCGGGCCCGAATAAGGTCTGCCCTTTGAAAGGTATATTAAGCAATTTAGATTTAGAAGTAACGTCAGATGACCAGGATTTTAGCCACAGTGCTCTGCGTGCCTGAATGGCGAATTCGGAATTCTTAGCCGTAAGTTTAGTTAAATGTACTACGGCATCTGAAATAAATGAGTTAGCTAACTTAAGGGCTTTAAGCTTGTGTGTAATCTCATCTAATGGAGCTGATTCAAGTGTCTCTTCCAGAGACTCAAACCAAAATGCTGCTGCAGCCGTGACAGGCGCAATGCATGCAAGAGGTTGCAATATAAAACCTTGTTGAACAAACATTTTCTTAAGGTAACCCTCTAACTTTTTATCCATTGGATCTGAAAAGGCACAGCTATCCTCCACCGGGATAGTGGTACGCTTAGCTAAAGTAGAAACTGCTCCCTCCACCTTAGGGACCGTTTGCCATAAGTCCCGTGTGGTGGCGTCTATTGGAAACATCTTTCTAAATATCGGAGGGGGTGAGAACGGCACACCGGGTCTATCCCACTCCTTAGTAACAATTTCAGTAAGTCTCTTAGGTATAGGAAAAACGTCAGTACTCGCCGGTACCGCAAAATATTTATCCAACCTACACATTTTCTCTGGTATTGCAACTGTGTTACAATCATTCAGAGCCGCTAACACCTCCCCTAGTAATACACAGAGGTTTTCCAGCTTAAATTTAAAATTTGAAATATCTGAATCCAGTTTGTTTGGATCAGAACCATCACCCGCAGAATGAAGCTCTCCGTCCTCATGTTCTGCAAATTGTGACGCAGTGTCTGACATGGCCCTAATATTATCAGCGCACTCTGTTCTCACCCCAGAGTGATCACGCTTACCTCTTAGTTCTGGTAATTTAGCCAAAACTTCAGTCATAACAGTAGCCATATCCTGTAATGTGATTTGTAATGGCCGCCCAGATGTACTCGGCGCTACAATATCACGCACCTCCCGAGCGGGAGATGCAGGTACTGACACGTGAGGCGAGTTAGTCGGCATAACTCTCCCCTCGTTGTTTGGTGAAATATGTTCAATTTGTACAGATTGACTTTTATTTAAAGTAGCATCAATACAGTTAGTACATAAATTTCTATTGGGCTCCACTTTGGCTTTAGCACATATAGCACAGATATCTTCCTCTGAATCAGACATGTTTAACACACTAGCAAATAAACTAGCAACTTGGAAATACTTTTCAAGTAATTTACTATAATATGAAAACGTACTGTGCCTATAAGAAGCACAGAAAAAGTTATGACAGTTGAAAATTAATAAACTGAAAAGTTATAGCATCAAATCTTTGTAAAAAACACAATTTTAGCAAAGGATTGCTCCCATTAGCAAAGGATAACTAACCCTGATAGCAGAAAAAAAAAAAAAAAAAAAAAAATACAGAAATAAACATTTATTTTTTTTTTATCACAGTCAACTACAATCTCACAGCTCTGCTGTGAGTGATTACCTCCCTCAAAACAAGTTTTGAAGACCCCTGAGTTCTGTAGAGATGAACCGGATCATGCAGGGAAGACAATAAACTTCTGACTGAATTTTTTGATGCGTAGCAAAAGCACCAAAAAAGGTCCCTCCCCCTCACACATAACAGTGAGAGAGATCAGTAAACTGTCATAAATTAAATAAAACGACTGCCAAGTGGAAAAAAATAGTGCCCAAAACATTTTTTCACCCAGTACCTCAGAAAATTAAACGATTTTACATGCCAGCAAAAAACGTTTAACATTAATAAATTGAGTGTTATTAAAAAGCCTGTTGCTAGTCCCTGCAAATTAGGCTAAAGTTTTATGCATACAGTATAATTCCAGTGAAGTGCCATTCCCCAGAATACTGAAGTGTAAAATATACATACATGACAGCCTGATACCAGTTGCTGCTACTGCATTTAAGGCTGAGTTTACATTATATCGGTATGGCAGAATTTTCTCATCAATTCCATTGTCAGAAAATAATAAGCTGCTACATACCTCTTTGCAGATTAATCTGCCCGCTGTCCCCTGATCTGAAGTTTACCTCTCCTCAGATGGCCGAGAAACAGCAATATGATCTTAACTACTCCGGCTAAAATCATAGAAAAACTCAGGTAGATTCTTCTTCAAATTCTACCAGAGAAGGAATAACACACTCCGGTGCTATTATAAAATAACAAACTTTTGATTGAAGGTATGAAACTAAGTATAATCACCACAGTCCTCTCACACATCCTATCTATTCGTTGGGTGCAAGAGAATGACTGGTAATGGCAGTTAGGGGAGGAGCTATATAGCAGCTCTGCTGGGTGAATCCTCTTGCACTTCCTGTTGGGGAGGAGTTAATATCCCATAAGTAATGGATGATCCGTGGACTGGATACACTTAACAAGAGAAAAATGTTGGTTTACTATCCCTTTTAAAATGGCCAAAATCTAGTTAAATTGTCTACACAAAAACTATCACTGTAGTAATAATACATACAAAAAAACAAAAAAACAAACATAAAACAGTATCACCCAAATGCATCCTATATAGAATTTCACAACATACCATCTATTTTTACACTCACCCTGGCCTCTATTTATTCTGATCTGTAATTATTTATTCATTTAGAAAAATATAGTCCTATGAGCTCTTACACTGCCAAAACAACGTGAGAATAGCGGTTGTTGTCAGGTGATCAGAACTTCTATTCAGATCATTTGCTTGCTTTAAATACATAAATCACTTTATTTAAATAGTGGGAATTCACCCTTTCAAATAAGAGGTCTTATGATATATTTATATAGTCAGTCAGGGGGTATTACAGACTTCTTAAAAACTGCCAAACCCCCAAAATATTATTATTATTTATTTGTATAGTACCAAAAAATGTAAAAGCTCTGAACAGAACCAATGATGTGAGTTATTTATCATTGTTATGACAATCAGCTGATAGTAGGATAGACATATGACCACTCAGGGTTGCTGCTTTTATATAAGTTCACAAAATGTTTTAGGTATTGGGTTTGGCAACATAAGAAATATCACGCTTACCTGATGTTGTTCCAAATGTGTATGGTTCTGTCAGGGGATCAATGGATAGCCATCAAGACATTTGACCCCATGGCTTTTGATTTGCTTACTGTGCTATTTTTTTCTTTAGTGTTCAGTTAGTTTCAGCCTGTATTATCTTTGCTCCTTTTTAATCTTTTGCCCTGCTCACCTGTTTTGTCCAGGTGTACTTCTGTAATTCTGTAATTAGCTTCTTTTTAAAACCTTCTTCCTTGCATACTATGCTTAGTTGTGAGCATATCTGTTCCTGATATGATTGTTGCTGCACCTGACCTCAGTTTGCCTGCTTGTTCCTGAACTTGTGTTGCCTGCCCTGACTCTTTGCTTGTCTTCTGGCAGGAAATCTGTGCTGCCTGCCCTGACTCTTTGCTTGTCTTCTGAATGAAATCTGTGCTGCCTGCCCTGACTGACTTTGAACTAAACTTCACACAAGCATGAGGAATTATTTAAAACTGTATTGTCTTTGTGAAGTATCTTGTCTTGACATTGTGTATTGCTTTTTCAAAGCTGACAAAGTTGTTTTTATTATTATTTTCTATTTTAATTTTTCTATGTTTTCTTTTGTGTATGTTTTAAAGTGGACTGTTATATTGAGTGTGCCCTTTTTAAAGTTTGAATACATTTGTTTTTTAAGGTTTCAAGGTATTTTAATGTCAGTTTCTTTCACTGTGGAACTCATTCTATGCAGTGAGAATTGAGCTTTGGCAAAATAAATTTAATGAAGCTGAATATGCAACTCACAGCTTTTATGAGAGGCAGATGTACAACTCTGAATAGTACAATATATGAATTTCCATGTTGCAAGGTTTTATTTTCCTGAAAGATATTTGCTTTACCAACAGGTTTTATTAAAATAAAATAAAAAAACTTTAGTTACAGTTTTGACTTGAGAATAATATAATGTTACACAATCTAACACTAGTCCTTTTGAAATCCATTGTTGCCATAACATTTCTTCTTACTCACTAAAAGGTTGTAATTGGTTCAGGTAATATTATTGTTTTTAGAAGCATAAAATTCAAATTAATTATGCAGAAAGAATTATGGATATGATGGGACAGGAAAATCTTCTTATATGCTAAATTATCTATAAGAAACAGGTGAATGTGAGCTCAATCGTATTGGCTGATTGGCTCAGTCAATATGATTTTTTCACCTTTAATTCTGATTGGCTGACAGAATTCTATCAGCCAATCGGTATTCAAGGGACACTATCTTGGATGAAGTCCCTTAAAGGAACCTTCATTCTTCAGTCGCCGTTGGAAGAAGAGGATGCTCCATGCCGGATGTCTTGAATATGGAGCCGCTCCACGCCGGATGGATGAAGATATAAGATGCCTTCTGGATGAAGACTTCTGCTGGCTTGGATGAAGACTTTGGACCGCTTGGAGGAGGACTTCTCCCGGCTTTGTTGAGGACTTCTTGCTGCTTGGATGAAGACTTCTGCCGCTTCGTTGAGGATGGATGTCAGATCCTCAAAAACTGTAAGTGGATCTTCGGGGGTTAGTGTTAGGTTTTATTAAGGGTTTATTGGGTGGGTTTTATTTGTAGATTAGGGTTTGGGTAATGTTAAAGAGCTAAATGCCATTTTAAGGGCAATGCCCATACAAATGCCCTTTTCAGGTCAATGGCGAGCTAAGGTTTTTTAGATAGGTTTTTATTTGGGGGGTTGGTTGTGTGGGTGGTGGGTTTTACTGTTGGGGGGTTGTTTGTATTTTTTTTTTTACTGATTTCTTTGGGGCAATGCCCCGCAAAAGGCCCTTTTAAGGGCTATTGGTAGTTTAGATTAAGCTAGTATTTTTTTTATTTTGGGGGGGCTTTTTTATTTTGATAGGGCTATTATATTAGGTGTAATTAGTTTAAATATTTGATAATTTATTTTTTATTTTGTGAAATTTAGTGTTTTTTTTTTTTTTTGTAATGTAGTTAATTGTATTGAATTAATGTAATTTATTTAATTGTAGTGTAAGATTAGGTTTTATTTTACAGGTAAATTTGTATTTATTTTAGCTAGTTTGTTAGTAAATAGTTAATAACTATTTACTAACTATTCTACCTAGTTAAAATAAATACAAACTTAGCTGTGAAATAAATATTAAACCTACGATAGATACAATGTAACTATTAGTTATATTGTAGCTAGCTTAGGGTTTATTTTCCAAGTAAGTATTTAGTTTTAAATAGGAATTATTTAGTTATTAATAGTAGGTTTTATTTAGATTTATTTTAATTACATTAAAGTTAGTGGGTGTTAGGGTTAGGTTTAGGGGTTAATAACTTTAGTATAGTGGCGGCGATGTTGGGGGTGGCAGATTAGGGGTTAATAAGTGGAGATAGGTAGTGGTAATGTCGGGGGCGGCAGATTAGGGGTTAATAAGTGTAGGTAGGTTGCGGCAACATTAGGGGCCTCAGATTAGGGTTTAATACGTGTAGGTAGGTGGCGGCGATGTTAGGGGTGGCAGATTAGGGGTTAATAAGTATAATGTAGGTGGCGGTGACATTGGGGGCAGCAGATTAGGGGTTAATAACTGTAATGTAAGTGGAGGCGATGTCGGGGGCAGCAGATTAGGGGTTAATAAGTATTATGTAGGTGTTGGCAATGTCGGGGGCGGTAGATTATGGGTTACTAAGTGTAATGTAGGTGTGGGCGATGTCGGGGGCGGCAGATTAGGGGTGTTTAGACTCTGGGTTTATTTTAGGGCGTTAGGTGTAAACATAAATTTTGTTTCCCCATAGGAATCAATGGGGCTATGTTACGGAGCTTTATGCTCCTTTATTGCAGGTGTTAGGCTTTTTTTTATCCGGCTCTCCATATTGATGTCTATGGGGAAATCGTACAAGAGCACGTAAAACCAGCTCAAAGCAGCACTGGTATTGGAGTGCGGTATGGAGCTCAATTTTGATTTACGCTGCCATATTGCCTGCTAACGCCGGGTTTTTGTAAACCTGTAATAGCAGCGCTGTAGGGAGGTGAGCGATGACAATAACTTGCAAGTTAACACCGAGCAGCTCTTACCGCAAAACTCGTAATCTAGCCATATTTAATTTAATTTTATTACATAATTTGTTATGTTTTTTTTTTAGTCCAAACGGCTCATTGCATTAATAAATGCATTTTCTTAAGTCTCATAGCTTAAAAGCCTGATATTAGCTTTTAAAACTGGAGATGATCTTGTCAATTAACCTGAACTGAACACAATTGTGCAACCAGACAATAAATGCTGTATGAAGCAGGGAAAATTGGTTTCAAGAGGTCAAGGCTGTTATATTCATGAGAAGATATGTTTAAAAAAGTGCTTGCAATGAACTGAAATAACTATGAACTCTTTCAGTGCAACCCATTGTTTATCCCCCCCCCCCCCCACAGTACTGCTAATTTAAACAAAAGGCTTAAAGGACCAGTAAATAGAGTAGATTTGCATAACCACCAAATGCACACTAAAAAGACAATACAATTGTTCTTAGTCTGAACAAATTTCAAAGTTATGTCTATTTCCACTCCTGTATCATGTGAAAGCCATTAGCCAATCACAAATGGTTTCATTTTTACTTGAGTGTCCCTTTAAAGAGATAGTAAATTTAAAAATAGACCTTCATTATTCAAATAGGACATGCAATTTTTAAACAACTTTCCAATTGACTTTTATAATCAAATTTGCTTTGTTCTCTTGGTATTCTTTGTTTAAAGCTAGGTAGACTCATAGGGGGATATTTATCAAAGGTCTGGCGGACCTGATCTGAAAGTGCGGATCAGGTCCACCAGACCTCGTTGAATGCGCTTTACGTATTCAGCATTGCACCAGCAGCTCTTGTGAGCTGCTGGTGCAACGCCGCCCCTGCAGCTTCGCCGCCGCCCCAGCAGGGAGGTGTCAATCAACCCGATCGTACTTGATCAGGTTGATTTTTGGCGATGTGTGTCGGCCTGCTCAGAGGAGGCGGACAGGGTTATGGAGCAGCAGTCTTTAGACCGCTGCTTCATAACTGCTGTTTCTGGTTCACCAGAAACACGGCCCTCAAGATCCATCCGGTGCTTGATATATAGGCCCCATAGGCTGATTTATAATCCCTCAAAGCCCACCTCTTATCTCAGTGCATTTAATTTTTTTTTCCCAGATTTCTACAATTAGAAAGTGCTAGTTCACATGTCCCATATAGATAACTTTTTGCTTACTCCAGTGTTGTTATGCAGGAGTCAGCACTGACTGGTTAAAATGTAATTTTGTAAATATCACTGAGATTAGGGGCAGTCTGCAGAGGCTTAGGTACAAGGTGATCAAAGAGGTAGCATGTGTATTAATTTAACAGCGTTGGTTATGCAAAACTGGGGAATGGGTAAAAAAGGGATTATCTATATTTTTAAACAATAAAAGAAATCTAGAAGACTGTCCCTTTAAACAAGCGTGCAGGGGGGCGGAGCTAGCCTAAGAGCAGAGCAGACGTGATGTGAGAGAGCTCCTGCAAGAAAATAATATAATTGCTTCTCAGAGACACCAGAACACTTTGCCCAGGGGTATTTCATCTTTATTTGGTGACCCGAAGATCTGCAGCAGCGATAACAGGAGAGATCGGTGTTTTCTCCCTAACACTGATTACACACTTTGAGCTGAGACCGCAAGTGACCATCGGGCGGACCGGAACCCAGAGGTCCCGCAAGCCGCTTCTCCCCTGTGGCATCTAAACAGTGATCGGGAGTGCCGGTGAGTCAGAGGGACACTGGGGGACACATTTGCAGTTGAACAAACTTTAAATTTAAGACAGCGGTAAAAAGGAGCAAAAAACCGCCATTGCCGATTGACGTCACAGACAGCTGCAGAGTGAACCCGGAAGAAAGAGTACAGTTAGCTACGGGGCAAGACGCAGCAAGGAGAGAGGTGACAGCACAACACACTTAGAGTTGGTGAGCCCTCCGGAGCCTGCTGGTTAAACAGAAAGACACATGACCCTTGGATATTAAATCTGAGCTTGCTCTGGGGGTTTATGGAGGGACTTTTACACTTTACAAGTGCCTCATAAATCAGCTGAAAGCCCTAGCAAGTACAAAGCTGTTTATAAACATAAAAAACAAGCGATGCAAGTCACTCTCAACATAAAATATTCGTCATTAACACCAAACACTTGGACATGGAAATGCAAAATAAAAGGTCATAGGAGTGAAGTCATAGAATAGAGCTCCCAATCTTTTGCAAATAAGACCTTATAGACATTCTAAGAACCCATTAACCCCTTTGGGCCCACGGCTTAACTCCTGCACACTTTAACAAGCAATCAGGTGTTTTTGTAGTAGCAAGTTACTTTATTGTAGCGGACCTGCAGAAGTTACTTTCTCTGACTTTTACCCAGTGTTTTTCTCTCATCACCCTCTCCCCCCCCCTTTCCTGTCAACCCTGTGTGGTGGCAGGCCATACCCCTTTTACCCTTCTCCGTGATCATCCTGTGAGGATAAATTCCCTGGGGAGAGGGAAAACATTAAATACCTGCACTCCCTGAAAATCACATGATAAGCAATATTGGGGAATTAATAGGTCAATAATTTCCTCGGTCAGAATGTGAAAAACACCCTGAACTGTACAGGGGGAATCAATCTCTAGCTGTCATAATGAAAAAAACATCAATGTAAACTCCTATATGCTGTGACAACAAAATATACCTCAAGTTTCACTATATATAGATTGTCTGCCGGTCTACAACTTTTAAAGAAAAACAAGGACCAGACCAGATCCATTATTAGATTAAATACCCTGCAGCTCATTGCTCAGCAAGAATAAACCTCTGTAACCAATAAAGGAGGCGTGAACTCTTCATAACCTCATAACCTTCTTACTTGCCTTATCTAATCCTGACCACCACTAAGATGGCTTCCAAAAGACCCACTAAAGGGGATAAAACAATAAAATCTGCAGCTGTGTCTCAATTCTTTAAGCCTGCTCCAACAACCAAATCCACACTGGAAACAGAAATGGACGAAGAATCTGACACTGATTCGCAACAACAACACCAAGAGAAAAGTCCATTAACAAAAGCCGACCTCAGAAACCTGGTGTCCAAAAAAGACATTGCAGATAATTTTGAAAAATTGTGGGAAAAAATTGACTCCATACACACTTCAGTAACCAGTAGTCTATCTGAAATTAAATCAGACCTGATGGAGATGGGTAATAGGATAGAGACACTGGAAGATCAAAAAGATTCCATGGTGGACTAAATGGATGAAATGTCTCAAACTATCTCTACACAACAACAGACACTGGAAGAACTCCAAGACAAAATGGAGGATTTGGAGAATAGAATTAGGAGGAATAATATCCGTCTCAAAGGAGTTCCAGAAGAAGTGACTCAGTCAGAGATACTAGCCTACCTCACTCAGCTATTCACCCAGATTACAAACTCTCCAGCTGATTACATTTTCCACATAGAAAGAGCACATAGAGCGCTAAAACCAAAACCCAAACCAGGTCTACCCCCAAGAGACATTATTACCAAATTAACATTCTTTCCGGATAAAGAAAAAATCCTGCAAGCAGCAAAAAAGAACCCAACATATAAATATCAAGGCAATGTAATCCAATTTTATCAGGACCTTAGCGTCAAAACTCTACAGAGGAGAGGAGCCCTACGTCCTCTTACAAGCCTACTTAGAAAACACCAGATCTCATATAGATGGGGTTTCCCATTTGCCCTGCATATCATGAAAGACTCTAAGACTATCACACTCAAAGAACCAGAAGACATACCAGAGATATGCAGTATATTGGATCTAGAAACTCCTACCATCTCAAACACGATATCAACCCCGGCAAAGAACAAAGACACAGACAGACGCCCAGATCCTTCAAAGTGGCAGGCAATCAATCATAAGAAACAAAAGATAAAAGAAACAAAGGGGAAAGTCTCCTAAACTAAACAACAGACACAGTAGAACTGCAACTATTTATTTTTTTATCTTTCATAGTTCTCACTGCATGAATGATTACTGGGAGTAGATGAAAAGCAGAGGACTGGGGTAATCCAGATTGCCCTCAGACTATCAGGAGGCGAAGACTTTCTAACTTCCAATTTAATGTAAACGCCTTTTCAATGTTACCTGCTCCTAGTGACTTCATGTTACAAGATAAAAACAATGGTTATAAGATGTTGTGGGGATATACCCCCCCAATGTACAGTGTTTTCTTGTTTTCATGTTTATGCTAATAATATGTTACAAGTTATCCTTGAGAAAACCTCATACCAAGGATTTTAGATTATTGTTATTTATGTTATTGACATTATGTTCTCTTTTCAGTTCCCTCCCCATTCCCAATGACGACATGACACAGACCACCAAATTTAACTCTGATTGCTCACAAACTCCAAGAATCATGTACCATGGCAGAGATCACCAGGTAATAAACATAATCCTGCAACACACACACCTAAATATAACAAAATGACCCTTAACATAAAGATACTGTCCCACAATGTAAGGGGCTTAAACACAGATGTAAAAAGAAAAATGGCAATGTCACAATACACCTCTTTACACGCTAACATCTTATTCCTGCAGGAGACCCATTTCCTTAAAGAGAAAATCCCGAAATACTGGGCAAAATATTTCAACACCCACTATCACTCTACTACAACTTCTAAAAAAAAGGGGTACATCCATACTTATACACTCTTCACTGAACTTTATACAAGATGATATAATTACAGATAATGAAGGGAGATATCTCATAGTTAAAGGGCGAATTTCAGACCTAGAAATCACACTCTGCAATATCTATGCACCAAATGAAAATCAACACAGCTTCTTTCAACACATCTCACATTTACTCACACAATGGTCCCATACCAAAATATTTTTAGCAGGGGATTTCAATATCACTATGAGACCTATTAGCCCAACAGATATTAAACCCCTATCTAATAAACAGGCTAGACATAACCGCATTGTTAAATCAATTAAGGACAGTCTTTTACCTCACTCCCTGATAGAGACTTGGACCACTCTTTATGGCTTAACCAACGATCCTACCTTCTACTCAGCAGCACACAAATCTTATATTAGGTTGGACTACATTTGGGTCAGCCAGGTTTTGCAGCCTTTATTAAGCAACTCTCAGATTCATGCATGCGTATGGTCTGATCACTCGATCATTACCTTACAGGTGGAGGGATTGAGCGATCCGAATAGAAGTAAAACATGGACCTTTGACAAAACTTATGTTAGTGACCCCCAGACATACGACAGCACACTTAAATTATTAACAGAGTACTGGAACATAAACACAGACACGGTTTCTAACCCTGGAATCGTCTGGGCAGCTCATAAAGCAGTTTTAAGAGGGATACTAATCAAAGAAAAAACACTGAAGATCAGGAAGTACAGACAAAACCTGAAACAGCTGCACACAGAGATTGAGGAATTAGAAAGACAACACAGGCTCACTAAAACAAAGGCAATTCAACAGATTCTCCAATCTAAAAAAACAGCGTTAGCCACACTCCTTCAAACCCAAGCCACTAGATCCATCCAGAAACTTCAGGCACAATATTTTATATTTTCAAACAAACCTGATAGGTATATGGCATACAAAATTAGAGAACGAAATAGAGCTTCAACGATCGCCCACATTGAGACACAAAATAACAAATTAACCTCACACCCGCAGGAAATAGTAGATACTTTTGCGACATTTTATGGTGAATTATATGACGGGAGAAAGGTCCTACATAACAAGAAGACAGAGACACTCATCTCAGAGTTTTTCACCCACAATTTATTACAAACCATATCTAATGAACAAAGAGATACATTGAATGCACCCATATCCACTATAGAAGTAATAGGGGCAATTAAAGATCTTAAACCAGGAAAAGCTGCAGGCCCGGATGGTTTTCCGGGAGAGTATTATAAGCTCTTTAAATCAGCATTGATCCCGCACCTCATTAAATTCTGTAATTATATCATGGAGGGAGGGGATATTCCTCCTGAACTGTTAGCTGCCAAAATCGTAGTAATTCCCAAGCCCGGAAAGGACCACAAAAAATGTCAAAGCTATCGCCCAATATCTCTCATCAATCAAGACCTTAACATTTTTACAAAGATAATTGCTAACCGACTTAAACATATCCTACCCCACTTGGTCCATCCAGACCAAGTGGGTTTTATTAAAGTTAGAGAAGCCCAAGACAACATATGTAGAGTCACCAATTTAATTCAAACCATGAGAGAGACACAGACGCCTTCTCTGCTCCTATCGTTGGATGCGGAGAAGGCGTTTGACCGAATTGATTGGGACTATATGTTCCTAGTATTGCACAAGATGGGGTTTCAGGGAACACTCATTAAAGCATTGAAAGCCATTTATTCCTCCCCAGGAGCGCAAGTATCATTGGCGGGTTATAAATCTAAATCCTTCCCAATTCGTAATGGGACTAGACAAGGGTGTCCCCTGTCCCCGTTGCTCTTTGCCCTGTGCATAGAGCCACTAGCAGCCAAAATACGCTCACAGGTGGATATAACGGGAGTTAAGATCAATAAAATGGAATATAAGCTGACCCTTTTTGCGGACAATATACTCTTGACTTTAACAAATCCACTGATATTGCTGCCCAACTTATACCAAACCCTAGCGACCTTCGCCACTATTTCAGGTTTCAAAATCAATGCAGAAAAATGTGAAGCCCTCCCCATAGCGATCCCCAGACAGACTCAGACTCTGATAGAGTCCAATTTCAACTTTAGATGGATGAACCATTCTCTCAAATACCTAGGAATCCACCTCCCTAACTGTCCCGCACAGCTTTACAAAGTAAATTACATCCCATTATTTAAACAAATTAAAAAAGACCTATCGAAATGGAAGGGTTTTAATTTCTCGTGGTTGGGAAGAGTAGCGGCGCTTAAAATGAATGCTCTACCGAGGATATTGTATTTATTTAGAACCCTACCCATTAAAATAGTGAAAACAGATCTAGAGCTATTACAAAAGGAGATTCAAATATTCATTAGAGGTAACAAAACGAATAGAATAGCAAAGTCAATTTTAAATAGACATAAAAAACTGGGAGGTATTGGGGCCCCTAATTTAATAGATTACTATAACACTGCTAGATTAGCGCAAGACGTCTTATTACTGAAGAGATCTAAAGAGATTGTATGGCCTAATTTGGAAGCGAATCTAGGTGGGTGGAGCGAGAGTGATACAATTATCTGGGACACAGAGAAAACACAAACCACTAAAAAGAGACACTAAGACCTTATACTGAAAATCTCATAGTAACTACTTGGAAACGTGCGAGAATTAAATACAAATTACTCCCACAACACTCCTTATACATGCCAATAAGATTCATACTGCCTAATGAACTCAGAACTCAAATTAAAAAATGGGAAAATAAGGGCTTATACAGAGTAGCGGATTATTTAGAGGGTGGAAATGTGATGCCATTTAATCAGCTTCAGACAGTAATACACCCACTGAAATTACACTGGTATATTTATTTACAAATACAATCAGCTATACAAACATATATGAGAAACCCGAGAGAAAGCAACACCACCACAATAGAACTCTTCTGTAAATCAGCAGACCGCGATAAACATGCCATCTCCATCCTATACATAGCCATACAAGCTACTCAGACCAATACAAAAACATCAACTATGATGGCATGGGAAAAGGAACTACATATTTATAAAGACACTAAGGAATGGGAAACAATATTTCAAAACGCAGAGAAGGGACTTATAAGTGTAGACCTTAAAGAAAATGTCACTAAAACCATTTACTGCTGGTACTTAACACCCACGAGAACTGCTCACATGCACACACAAGGAAATATCTATTGCTACAGAGGATGTGGGGAAGTAGGAACATATAGACATATGTGGTGGGATTGCAGAGAAATCAGAGGAATTTGGAGACATCTATCTACCTTCCTTAGTCAAATCCTGGACGAAAATATCGATCTCACAATACAACAGGCCCTCCTGCATGAACATATAAACATATACAATAAACACATCAACACATTTATCAGAATCCTATGCACAATCACAAGGACGTGTATAGCTAGGTACTGGAAAACAGGTAGCCCCACCTGGACGGAAATTTATAATAAAATTAATCATACATATATTATGTATGAGATGGCATCGAATACCCTAGACAACAGAGAAACGGTCCAAGCGGTATGGTACTACTGGATAAATAAGTGAGCCCTAATGATGTAAGCACTCAGGGAAATATTACTCAAGGTGGTTTATATGATCACAACTGACTTTACTCCTTAAAATACATACAACACAGACTGATAGACGAATCATACAGACAAAAAAAGAAGAGATATGTCGTCACGCCATATCCCCCCCCCCCTCCCTACCTCCCTTTAATCTAGTTCTCTTTAGCTTACCTTCTCTCAGTGATATCCTATTTAGCTCTGACCACTTAGAGTGGAGTAGATATTATTGACTTTATGATGTTTTCCTGTTAAATGTTTAGATAAGATAAATACAAGACCAGATATTCTAAAAGAACAATTCTCTTCATATTCAAAAGGAAGAATTCTGGAAATAATGTAAGATCATGGAATTTATATCATGCATGAACGGGAACTGCAAGACTCCATTCTTGTAAATTGTGATACCATAGTTCATTATTAAGACTGTAAGTTGAATTGCAGGTTGGATAATCATATGCTATTGTAAACTTTATCTCTGAGCCTTCCAGCAACTGAGGTAAATGGAGAGAAAGGTATGTTTCTTTTTGTTATGATTTATTTCTAAAAATTAATAAAAAGTATTCAAACATAAACAAGCGTGCATCTTTTCCTCTTGCCTGTGTACACACAAAATAAAAATGTGCAGCACTCTCAGGGACATTATATGCTTTACACATTTATTGTAGGGAAGTCATATAAATGAAAATTCTAATTCCTCAGGTAGCGGTAAGGTAAGGATATGCTAGGCATTACATTTTCTTATCCTTTTACGGAGGAAAATATAGCCATGCTGAACAGGGGATTTATTTAATAGAAAAAAAAATTTCTGCAGCATACTAAGACAGAACCATATTTAGTCCTTTGCAGAGGTATGCATGATATATACTGTAGTGGTTACTAGACTGTATTAAAATTCAGCGGATGAAATTAATTTAGGATTCCGATTGCTACGCAAATCAACATAAGATAAAGAACAACTCAAAGCACAAAGCCACACATTACAATCTTGAGTGGATTTGCCATTCTCCTTCTATCTCCTCATGTGAATTTTCTTAAATCCCACTCCAGCCTACTCTACTTTGTCATGCATTACTGTCTGAGATTCTAAAGTCAGGGAAGTGGATTACCAGTGTAAGATGAACCTACATTTGTAAACACTACAGCATAAAAAGAACAACTGGAAGAAGGGGAAAAAAAGATATCAAGGCAGGAAAAATAAGGATGCGATCAATGAGGTTTTGGTAAAAAAAAAAACAAAAAAACAATGTTAAACATTTACTATATATTTGTATTACAATTGCTAAGTAAATTTATAAAAATTTTATATTTTGTTATCACATATGCAATAGGGTATCAGTCATCATTATTCTATATACATTAATTAAGGTACTAAGACATTTTGGTTTTAAAACATGTTTTCATTCTCTCTTTCAACAATTCTACCTTAATGGGACAGTACTAATATTCTGCAGCTGTTACCTAAATATTAACAACTGAAACATCCACAGAGTTATAACTGCATTTTATTGTCATACGTTAATCACATCAGCATACTCAGTCTAACTATAATATCATATTTTGGGCTGCATTTAAAACCACCTTGGAGTACCCTGACCAGGGTTGTTGAAAGACCCTGACCAACCATACAAGAGAACAGTACAGTGCTGCACAATATAAAAAAAGAGATAATGTGAGAATATGGAGTAATAATTTGTAGCTACCTGTCTGGGCAGGGATATTTTAATCACTATGAAGGAGGTACACCACAGCTCTATATGCACCTGGACAGGGCCAGACTGGGAATAAAAACCAGCCCTGGAAAAGTTGTAGACCAGCCTATATATATATATATATATATATATATATATATATATATATATATACATACTGTATATAACAGCAAGTTTGTTTCAGCACTAAAGGATCATTCTGTAGATAGTTATATGAATAATGTAAATAGAAAATCTGGTAATAGGTTCCATTTACTAGAACATACCTCAATTGATATGAGGTAATTTGCTGCTTCTGTGAGGGAGAGACCCCCAGTGTAGTGGGTTATTGGACCTTGTCAGTGTGGGTCTTATTATTCCATATGACTAAGGTAAAGATGGTGGTCTTGTAGGTGCCAGGAGTAGTGGATAGTACTTTTACAGCCCTCAAATTACATGAAGTATGGGTAGAGTATATGGTATAAATTTGTCCTTAATAATAGGTATATACTGGTATCTCCACTATTTCTGTATATGGTCTCCAAAGTCTGAAATAGTAGAGCCCCAAAAGAGTCTGAAACATTAAAAATAATGAACCTTATACAGAAATAGAGTATATACTAGAATATAACTATTATTGGGGTCACATATATGAGGTATGTTCTAGTAAGTGAAATCTTTTACCAGGTTTTCTATTTACATTATTCATACTACTATCTACAGAGCCTTGTGCACTTGAATGCTCCTTTAGTGCTGAAACAAACTTGTCATACTTTTTGCTTTTTACTTTAAGAGATCCTATGGAACTCATAAATTGTAGTTTCATGCTAATTTAGGGGTGTATTATATTGATTATGTACTAGCTAAACCTTACACACACACACACATATATATATATATATATATATATATATATATATATATATATATATATATATATTCTTTTTTATTGTTTTAAGTTACTTTTTTTTTCTCCTGTCATAATTTTGAATACTGCCTCCTAAACTTCTTTTATGTCTTTTTAATGTCACACATATTACATTTAAATCTGATGTAATGACTGAGCAACTTAAACTGTCCTAATTCAGGGAGGAAGACTGGGACACCCATGCCGCACAGCAGCACACATCACAGAAACATCTGCATACATTTATTCAGTCAGCAGCCCCCCCCCGTTCCTCTTACCTTGATTTATTGGCTCTCTGACTGTTTAGGACAGTGTTCTTCCTAAAGGGAGAGGATATCAGTGCCACGCTCGTGAAGAGAGCGAATAGAGGAGGGGGAGACTGTCCTGCACTTGAAGGAGAGTTCACAAAGTGCAGTGCCGTTACATGAGCTTGAGCAGGCTGTTGTTGGGGGCGGTTCCCATCACATACAGTCAGCAAGAAAGCTTGTGCAGAGAGGAGCGCAGGGGCTGTGCACGGAGACTGTGCAATGTAAACCTGCTGGCAGTCCTGCACTCTGTTTATCTATAACAGGTGACACTGACTGCTGTGGCCTCTAAGTCGGCTCAGTCCTTGTCCTGATCTCATCACATGTGTGTTTGTTCACCCGCCCCCCACTTTTCCTTACCCCAGTAAGTATTCAGGCATGATGATTTGCAATGATTGGCACATCAGTCATGCAAATTTGTGAATGACTTGTTATGACTGTGATGTGCCAATCATTGCTATTGGAGTGGGAGCAGCCGCAGCGGCATGCACTTTCACATCCTAGGCTATGCCAGATCAGCTGAGTGAGACTGAGCACTGCCACTGACTGAGCAGCAGCAGCTGCTTGACTTGAGTGACGTCTGCTTCTGAGTGTCTGTTTAAAAAGCAGGGCGGCCCCTCCGCTCCCTTACCTGCTCTGACTGCTGCTCTCCACACTCTGCAGCTGCAGTGCCGGCCCACCCCTGGCCTGACGCCCCGGCCCACCGGGATTTTTCTTGGTATCCCGGTGGCCCAATCCGGCCCTGCACCTGGAGTTGTTCAGTATGTGCATGGAAAGGAAGGGAAAACCAATATCCCAGCTCTATATGTGCTCTTTGTATTTCTATCAGCCAATCGGAATTAAGGTAGGAAAAATCTGACTGGCTGATGCAATCAGCCAATCAGATTGAATGTTCAATCCGATTGGCTGATCCAATCAGCCAATCATATTGAGCTTGCATTCTATTGGCCGCTCCGGATGGATGAAGATTGAAGACGCCACATGGATGAAGACTTCTACCAGATGGAGGACCTCTTCTTGCCCCACTTGGATGAAGACTTCTACCGGATGAAGGACCTCCTCTGCGCACCTTGGATGAAGAATTCGGCTCAGCTGGGTGAAGACGACTCAAGGTCGGATGATCTTCAGGGGGTTAGCGATAGTTTTTTTTAAGGGGGGTTTCGGTGGGTTAGAGTAGGGGTATGTGGGTGGTATTGTATTTTTATTTTCAGGTAAAAGAGCTGATTACTTTGGGGCAAGCCCCCGCAAAAAGCCCTTTTAAGGGCTGGTAAAAGAGCTGGTTACTTTTGTAATTTAGAATAGGGTAGGGCATTTTTTTATTTTGGGGGGATTTTTTATTTTATTAGGGGGCTTAGGTGTAATTAGTTTAAACTTCTTGTAAATCTTTTTTATTTTTTGTAATTTAGTGTTTGTTTTTTGCATTATAGAATAGTTTATTTAATTGTATTTTAGTTTAGCGAATTGTAGTTAATTTATTTATTTAATTTAATGATAGTGTAGTGTTAGGTGTATTTGTAACTTAGGTTAGGATTTATTTTACATGTAATTTTGTACTAATTTTAACTAGGTAGCTATTAAATAGTTATTAACTGTTTAATAGCTATTGTACCTAGTTAAAATAAATACATAGTTGCCTGTAAAATAAATATAAATCCTAAAATAGCTACAATGTAATTATTAGTTATATTGTAGCTATATTAGGGTTTATTTTATAGGTAACTATTTAGTTTTAAATAGGAATAATTTATTTAATTATAGGAATATTATTTCGTTTAATTAAAATTATATTTAACTTAGTGGGGTGTTAGGGTTAGAGTTAGGTTTAGGGGTTAATAACTTATTATAGTAGTGGCGTCGTTGTGGGCAGGAGATTAGGGGTTAATAATTGTAGGTAGGTGGCGGCGATGTTAGGGAGAACAGATTAGGGGTTAATAAAATGTATTATAGTGTTTGCGAGGCGGGAGTGCGACGGTTTAGGGGTTAATACATTTATTATAGTGGTGGCGAGGTCTGGTTGGCAGATTAGGGGTTAATAAGTGTAGTTAAGGTAGCAGCGACGTTGGTGGGGGCAGATTAGGGAGTAATAAATATAATATAGGTGTTGGCGATGTTAGGGGCAGCAGATTAGGGGTTCATAGGGATAATATGGTGGCGGCAGTGTCCGGTCGGCAGATTAGGGGTTAAAAAAATTTATTAGAGGGTTGGCGATGTGGGGGGGGGGGGGGCTCGGTTTAGGGGTACATAGATAGTTTATGGGTGTTAGTTTACTTTTATTAGCACAGTAGTTAGGAGCTTTATATTCCGGCATTAGCCCATAAATAACTACTGACTTTTTTTGGTGGTAGGAGTCTTGTCGGTAGAGGCTCTACCGCTCACTTCTTCCAGGACTCCAAATACCAGCGTTAGGCAGATCCCATAGAAAAGATAGTGTCATGATCCGGTGTACATGCGCTCAGGACACAGACCCTCGGGGCAGTGGTAGGGATTTGAAGACACCGACCCCTGACCCGGGGAAGAGTATCCTGAACGTGGATAGATGATATTCTGTGATTCATATTTGCTAGAAGTTATTGTAGAAGAAATGGAGAGTGCAACATTTGTATACAATATATTCTGACTTCACAGTGACTTATAGTTAGTTAATAGAAGTAACTGCAGGATTCAATGAGAGAAAAATATAGCAATGTGGAATGTTCAGGCTTCAGATTAATTTGGTAAAAGATTGACACTTAGATGCAAACTAAGGTTTGTTGCAGGTTCACAGTACATAATATTATATAAAGCTGTATGTCAGAGTTAAGCACAGCTGCACAGGTATTTAGACAAGCTGCAAGTTTAGGCATTAATTACTGTTTGTGCATATAGATGCAAACTTGGTTTGTTGCAGGTTCACAGTACATAATATTATAAAGAGCTGTATGTCAGTAATTAGCAGAGCAGCACAGGTGAAAGTTAAGTTTAAGGCATCAATTACTGTTTGAACATATATTGGAGAATCACATGAAAGCTTTTAATTGAACATATAGATGCAGAGTTCTGGATATGTTAACATATTTGCAGCAGGATATTTCAGCAATGAAAACTTGTAGCAGAGAAATAGTTATAAAGTTCTGAGTAAGATGCTGTTGTAATTAGAGAGTGATGATAACGAAAAGTATGCTTGATTTATAATTAAGTTCAGAGTTCGTTAAGTAGCAGTGTCCAGGAAACAGAAATGGAATTATTTGGATACTTGCGATTTGATGATTTTAGGCATTGGAATAGAAAATGCTGTAGGTTGAAATAGTTGGTAAATTCATACAGGAAACAGTCACAGACCTCTGTTGTTCAGGATCACAACTTCAATGTTAATGCAAAGCACATTAGACCTGAGAAGGCTTAAAAAGAGGCTGAGGTAATCAGGTGCATGAATGATTAATCAGGCAGGCAAGCAAGCTGAATGTGAATACTGCCCAAATGCAGCAGTCAGAGAAGGAAGTCTTAAAGGGATAGTGACATTAGGCTGAGATATGTTACAGATAGGATACGCAATTAACGTAAGGGGATCTGTGGTAGCCTGGAGTCGTGGTAAGGAAGTGAGCGGTAGACCCTTTCCTGGCTGACTCTAAATACCAGCAGGCCGTAAAAAGCAGCGTTAGGACACCTTAACGCTGCTTTTGACGGCTAACGCCAAACTCTAAATCTAGCCGTATATCTTCTATTCAGTAAAAACAAAATGTCTGTTCTGAAATAACGAAACCTTGAAAATTTAACATGTTCACAATCTCGGTAATCTAAGTAAAATGTTGCATGTCTTCTGAGCATGTATATACATTATCTTACATGCATTTCATATACTTAGGTCAGCAAACTCCAGCAACTGGCAACATATATTTATCTTTTTCTTTTAAAATATAATATTTCTCCATGTTACATACCCCATCTCAGGAAGGTCTGTGAAATGGACTTCCCTGGTGGTCTAGCCATGTTTGTGGGGACAATCACCTTCTCCCAGGAACAATCACATGCACAGCTGCAAGCAGAAAAAGTGATCAAGAGTCAGCGGCAATAAAAAAAATTTCTTTCCAGGATAGCAGGCCTCTCATGCTGACTTCCCTCCACCAGGTAGCCACTAAGGTAACCATCTGAGATGGGATAGAGCAGTGATTTGCAACCTTTTTTTTGCCGTGGCACACTTTTTTACATTAAAAAATCCTGTGGCACACCACCATCCCAAAATTTTACAAAATCACAGATTGTAGCCTATTACAGGAGATATATATATATATATATATATATATATATATATTTATATATATAAATATATACACACACACTGTACTGTGCTGTCATGTCATGCCTCCTACAAACTATACATGACATATTGACATTCATTCACAATCATAATGATTGTCTGTGAATGAATGTCAACAACCATGTCATGTGTGTCATGGTTGTAAATGATGCCTGATGAGCCTGTCACATACCTTCCAATTTTTCAAAATTTGAAAGAGGGACACCACCGCACTGTTGTCAGTCTGCCGCAGCACACCTGAGGATCTCTTACGGCACACTAGTGTGCCACGGCACACTGGTTGAAAAATACTGGGATAGAGGACATCTATTAGTCTTATAACAATCTAGATTGATCTTTTTAACAAACTTATTAAAAATGTAATCAATAAAAAAAATAAAGGTTATGAGACCTATTTATCAAGCCGTCAACCGCAAATATGCTGGAATTCCGCAGCGTAATTGTGGCGAGCTTGATTCAACCCATTTATTAAAGCCTACAGACCGGCAAAAGTTGAAATTTGTGACGTACATACGATCCGCCGGTCTCAATCCGACACAGATTGATGCTTATGTCATTACAGATTTTCCGAATACAAATTCGGCACTATCTGACTATTTTTGCTAGTTATCGAACGTCTAACAGGTACGCTCACCACTATTCCAGCCCAACGTACCTGGTTTTCAATCCGCCGCCCTGGAGGCCGCGGATGCCATAGGAATCAATGAGAGTCTGAAAGCAGCGAAAGCTATGTTCAATGCTGCCAGATATCACATTGATTTATATGGTAGAATAAAAGTTATGTTTACACCTAACACCCTAACATAAGACCCGAGTCTAAATACCCCTAATCTGTCGCCCTGACACCACCAACACCTACATTATACTTATTAACCCTAATCTGCCACCCCGCCACCACCGCCACCTATATTAAAGTATTAACCCCTATTCCGCCACTCCCGGACCCTGCCGCCACCTAAATAAATATATTAACCCCTATCCCGCCACTCCCGGACTGCGCAGCCACCTAAATAAATATATTAACCCCTATCCCGCCACTGCCGGTGCCCTCCGCAACTAAATAAATGTATTAACTCCTAAACCCCTGGCCTCCCACATCACTACCACAATAAAAGTTATGTTTACACCTAACACCCTAACATAAGACCCGAGTCTAAACACCCCTAATCTGTCGCCCTGACACCACCGACACCTACATTATACTTATTAACCCCTAATCTGCTGCCCCGACACCGCCGCCACCTACATTATTCTTATTAACCCCTAATCTGCCACCCCGCCACCGCTGCCACCTATATTAAAGTATTAACCCCTATCCGCTCGCGGACCCTGCCGCCACCTAAATAAATATATTAACCCCTATCCCGCCGCTCCCGGACTTCTACAGCCACCTAAATAAATATATTAACTCCTATCCCACCACTGCCGGAGCCCTCCGCAACTAAATAAATGTATTAACCCCTAAACCCCTAGCCTCTCACATCACTACCACTTACTAAACCTATTAACCCCTAAACCACCAGCCTCCCACATTGCCATAAACTAAATTAACCTATTAACCCCTAAACCTAACAACCCGCTAACTGTACATTAAAATTACATCATCCCTATCTTATAAAAGGTAAAATTTAAATTTACCTTTAGAATTAAATTAAACTATATTAAACTATTAATTAATCTACCCTAACTATTATATTAAAATGACATTAAACTATATTAAACTAATAATTAATCTACCCTAACTGTTATACTAAAATTACAATAAACTATATTAAACTACTAATTAACCTACCCTAACTATTATACTAAAATTACATTAAACTATATAAAAACTAATAAATAATCTACCCTAACTGTTATACTAAAATTACATTAAACTACAAATTAAATTAACTATATTACATATTTAACCACCTAATCCTACTCAAATAATTTAAAGCTACTATTAAAAATGACAAAAAACTAACAACTAAGTTACACAAAATAACAAACACTAAGTTACACAAAATAAAAAGCACTAAGTTACACAAAATAAAAATAAATGATTCAATATTTAAACTCATTACACCTAATCTAAGAGCCCTATTAAAATACCCCCCCCCCAAAATAAGAAAAAACCCTAGCCTACAATAAACTACTAATGACCCTTAAAAGGGCCTTTTTGCGGGGCATTGCACCAAATATATCAGCTCTTTTACCTGTAAATAAAAATACAACCCCCCAACAGTAAAAAACCCACAATCCACACAACCAACCCCCCCAAATAAAAGTCTATCTAAAAAACCTAAGATTCCCATTGCCCTGAAAAGTGCATTAAATGGGCATTGCCCTTAGAGGGGCATTTAGCTCTTTTTACTTGCCTAAAGTCCCTAATCTAAAATTAAAATCCACCCAATAAACCCTTAAAAAACCTAACACTAACCCCTGAAGATCCACTTACAGTTTTTGAAGACCCAACATCCATCCTCCAATGAAGCGGCAGAAGTCCTCAGCGAAGCCAGTAGAAGTCTTCATCCAAGCGGGCCGAAGTCTTCATCCAAGTCGTCAGAAGTCTTCATCCAGACGGCATCTTCTATCTTCATCCATCTGGCACGGAGCGGCTCCATCTTCAAGACATCCGGCACAGAGCATCCTCTTTAATTGACTTCTTCTTGAACAATGAAGTTTCCTTTAAATTATGTCATCCAAGATGGCGTCCCTTAGATTCTGATTGGCTGACAGAATTCTATCAGCCAATCGGAATTAAGGTTGAAAAAATCCTATTGGCTGTTGCAATCAGACAATAGGATTGAGCTTTTAACCTATTGGCTGATCCCATTAGCCAATAGGATTGAGCTCGCATTCTATTTGCTGCTTATATGACGTCATTTAAAGTAAACTTAATTGTTCAAGAAGACGTTGATTGAAGAGGATGCTCCGCGCTGGATGTCTTGAAGATGGAGCCACTCCGTGCCAGATGGATGAAGATAGAAGATTCTGTCTGGATGAAAACTTCTGCCGGATTGGATGAAGACTTCTGCCGGCTTCGCTGAGGACTTCTGCCCCTTTGTTGAGGATGGATGTCCGGTCTTCAAAAACTGTAAGTGGATCTTCGGGGGTTAGTGTTAGGTTTTTTGAAGGGTTTATTGGGTGGGATTTAATTTTAGTTAAGGAACTTTGGGCAAGGAAAAAGAGCTAAATGCCCTTTTAAGGGCAATGCCCATCCAAATGCTCCTTTCAGGGCAATGGGGAGCTTAAGTTTTTTTAGATAGGCTTTTATTTGGGGGGGTTGTTTGTGTTGGTGGTGGGATTTACTGTTGGGGGGTGTTTGTATTTTATTTTACAGGTAAAAGAGCTGATTTCTTTGGGGCAATGCCCCGCAAAAGGCCCTTTTAAGGACCATTGGTAGTTTATTGTAGGCTAGGGGTTTTTGTTATTTTGGGGGGGCTATTTTATTTTCATAGGGCTCTTAGATTAGGTGTAATTAGTTTAAATATTTTATCATTTATTTTTTATTTTGTGTAACTTAGTGTTTATTTTTTGTAACTTAGTGTTTGTTATTTTGTGTAAAATAGTTGTTAGTTTTTTGTAACTTTGTAATTTTTAATAGTAGATTTAAATAACTTGAGTAGGGTTAGGTTTTTAACTATATAATATATTTAATTTAATTTTTTGTTTAATATAATTTTAGTATAATAGTTAGGGTAGATTAATTAATAGCTTAATATAGTTTAATGTAATTTTAGTATAATAGTTAGGGTAGGTTAATTATTAGTTTAATATAGTTTAATGCAATTTTAGTATACTAGTTAGGGTAGGTTAATTAATAGTTTAATATAGTTTAATTTAATTCTAAAGGTAAGTTTTAATTTATTATAAGAAAGGGATAATGTAATTTTAATGTAAAGTTAGCGGGTTGTTAGGTTTAATGGTTAATAGGTTAATTTTGTTTATGCCGATGTGGGGGGCTGGCGGTTTAGGGGTTAATAGGTTTAGTAAGTGATAGTGATGTGGGAGGCCAGGTATAAATAAAGCTGGGAAAAAGCTGAATAGCAGCGAGATCGATGACTGTTAGTTAACAACAGTCCACTGCTCATTGCCCCGTACTTGGTGTGCAGATTTTTTACAGCTTTTTTTATAAATATGGAGAGCTGCCACGAGTTTAGGCGATGTCAGTTGAGCATATTGGTGCCGTCGAATGCAACATAATTGAAGGCTTGATAAATAGGCCTTAATGCCTTTATTCCTCCAAATGAGCTGATCATATCTCTCAATTCGCTGGGTTAGGTGATTACTTTAGTTGTTTTACTTGGACTTCAAATATATGCATATATTGACTTTAATATCCTTTTAACATAGCTTGATCATTTTAATCTGTGAAATGTAAATGTTTTTATTATATCATAAAGTAAAGATCACCTCCACCTCCACCTACATACAATAATTAACCCCTAATCTGCCGACTGGATCTCACCGCTACTCTAATAAATGTATTAACCCCTAAAGCTAAGTCTAACCCTAACACTAACACCCCCCTAAGTTAAATATAATTTAAATCTAACGAAATAAATTAACTCTTATTAAATAAATTATTCCTATTTAAAGCTAAATACTTACCTGTAAAATAAACCCTAATATAGCTACAATATAAATTATAATTATATTTAAGCTATTTTAGGATTAATATTTATTTTACAGGTAACTTTGTATTTATTTTAACCAGGTACAATAGCTATTAAATAGTCAATAACTATTTAATAGCTACCTAGTTAAAATAATTACAAAATTACCTGTAAAATAAATCCTAACCTAAGTTACAATTAAACCTAACACTACACTATCAATAAATTAATTAAATACAATACCTACAAATAAATACAATGAAATAAACTAACTAAAGTACAAAAAATAAAAAAGAAATAAGTTACAAAAAATAAAAAAAATATTTATAAACATTAGAAAATATTACAACAATTTTAAACTAATTACACCTACTCTAAGCTCCCTAATAAAATAACAAAGCCCCCCAAAATAAAAAAATGCCCTACCCTATTCTAAAATTAAAATAGAAAAGCTCTTTTACCTTAACAGCCCTTAAAAGGGCCATTTGCGGGGCCTGCCCCAAAGAATTCAGCTCTTTTGCCTAGAAAAAAAACATACAATACCCCCCCAACATTACAACCCACCACCCACATAACCCTAATCTAACCCAAACCCCCCTTAATTAAACCTAACACTAAACCCCTGAAGATCTCCCTACCTTGTCTTCACCACGCCGGGTTCACTGATCCGTCCACCGAAGTCTTGATCCAAGCCTCCGAAGTCTTGATACAAGCCCAAGCGGGGGCTGAAGAGTGACGTCCATCCTCCGGCTGAAGTCTTGATCCAAGCGAGCAGAAGAGGACATCCGGACCGGCAAACATCTTCATCCAAGCAGCATCTTCTATGTTCTTCCATTCAATGACGACCAGCTGATCTTCAAGACCTCCAGCGCGGATCCATCCATCTTCACCAACGACTTCCCAATGAATGACGGTTCCTTTAAGGGACGTCATCCAAGATGGCGTCCCTCGAATTCCGATTGGCTATAGGATTCTATCAGCCAATCGGAATTAAGGTAGGAAAATTCTGATTGGCTGATCGGATCTATTTAAATTGTTTTATTGTGAGCGGTAGTGAGCGATAGACCCTTTCCTGGCTGACTCTAAATACCAGCGGGCCGTAAAAAGCAGCGTTAGGACACCTTAACGCTGCTTTTGACAGCTAACGCCAAACTCTAAATCTAGCCGTATATCTTCTATTCAGTAAAAACAAAATGTCTGTTCTGAAATAACGAAACCTTGAAAATTGAACATGTTTACAATCTCGGTAATCTAAGTAAAATGTTGCATGTCTTCTGAGCATGTATATACATTATCTTACATGCATTTCATATACTTAGGTCAGCAAACTCCAGCAACTAGCAACATATATTTATCTTTTTCTTTTAAAATATAATATTTCTCCATGTTACATACCCCATCTCAGGAAGGTCTGTGAAATGGACTTCCCTGGTGGTCTAGCCATGTTTGTGGGGACAGTCATCTTCTCCCAGGAACAATCACATGCACAGCTGCAAGCAGAAAAAGTGATCAAGAGTCAGCGGCAATAAAAAAAAAATCCTTCCAGGATAACAGGCCTCTCATGCTGACTTCCCTCCACCATTGGTAGCCACTAAGGTGACCTGCAGGTAACAATCTGAGATGGGATAGAGCAGTGATTTGCAACCTTTTTTTTGCCGTGGCACACTTTTTTACATTAAAAAATCCTGTGGCACACCACCATCCCAAAATTTTACAAAATCACAGATTGTAGCCTAATACAGGATATATATACAGCGTATATATATATATATATATATATATATATATACACACACTGTACTGTGCTGTCATGCCATGCCTCCTACAAACTATACATGACGTATTGACATTCATTCACAAACAATCATAATGATTGTCTGTGAATGAAGGTCAACAACCATGTCATGTGTGTCATGGTTGTAAATGATGCCTGATGAGCCTGTCACATACCTTCCAATATTTCAAAATTTTAAAGAGGGACACCACCGCACTGTTGTCAGTCTGCCGCGGCACACCTGAGGATCTCTCACGGCACACTAGTGTGCCACGGCACACTGGTTGAAAAATACTGGGATAGAGGACATCTATTAGTCCTATAAAAATCTAGATTGATCTTTTTAACAAACTAATTAAAAATGTAACCATTAAAAAAAATAAAGGTTATGAGACAATGAGGCCTATTTATCAAGCCGTCAACCGCAAATACGCTGGAATTCCGCAGCGTAATTGTGGCGAGCTTGATTCAACCCATTTATTAAAGCCTACAGACCGGCAAAAGTTGAAATTTGTGACGTACATACGATCCGCCGGTCTCAATCTGACACAGATTGATGCTTATGTCATTGCAGATATTCCGAATACAAATTCGCCACTATCTGACTACTTTTGCTAGTTATCAAACGTCTAACAGGTACGCTCACCACTATTCCAGTACCTGGTTTTCAATCCGCCGCCCTGGAGGCCGCGGATGCCATAGGAATCAATGAGAGTCTGAAAGCAGCGAAAGCTCTGTTCAATGCTGCCAGATATCACATTGATTTATATGGTAGAATAAAAGTTATGTTTACACCTAACACCCTAACATAAGACCTGAGTCTAAACACCCCTAATCTGTCGCCCTGACACCACCGACACCTACATTATACTTTTTAACCCCTAATCTGCTGCCCCGACACCGCCGCCACCTACATTATACTTATTAACCCCTAATCTGCCACCCCGCCACCGCCGCCATCTATATTAAAGTATTAACCCCTATCCGCTCGCGGACCCTGCCGCCACCTAAATAAATATATTAACCCCTATCCCGCCGCTCCCGGACTTCTACAGCCACCTAAATAAATATATTAACTCCTATCCCACCACTGCCGGAGCCCTCCGCAACTAAATAAATGTATTAACCCCTAAACCCCTAGCCTCTCACATCACTACCACTTACTAAACCTATTAACCCCTAAACCACCAGCCTCCCACATTGCCATAAACTAAATTAACCTATTAACCCCTAAACCTAACAACCCGCTAACTGTACATTAAAATTACATCATCCCTATCTTATAAAAAAATTAAAATTTACCTTTAGAATTAAATTAAACTATATTAAACTATTAATTAATCTACCCTAACTATTATATTAAAATGACATTAAACTATATTAAACTAATAATTAATCTACCCTAACTGTTATACTAAAATTACAATAAACTATATTAAACTACTAATTAACCTACCCTAACTGTTATACTAAAATTACATTAAACTACAAATGAAATTAACTATATTACATATTTAACCACCTAATCCTACTCAAATAATTTAAAGCTACTATTAAAATTTACAAAAAACTAACAATTAAGTTACACAAAATAACAAACACTAAGTTACACAAAATAAAAAGCACTAAGTTACACAAAATAAAAAATAAATGATCAAATATTTAAACTCATTACACCTAATCTAAGAGCCCTATTAAAATACCCCCCCCCCCAAAATAAGAAAAAACCCTAGCCTACAATAAACTACTAATGGCCCTTAAAAGGGCCTTTTTGCGGGGCATTGCCCCAAATATATCAGCTCTTTTACCTGTAAAGCTTCCCATTGCCCTGAAAAGTGCATTTAGATGGGCATTGCCCTTAAAGGGGTATTTAGCTCTTTTTCCTTGCCCAAAGTCCCTAATCTAAAATTAAAATCCACCCAATAAACCCTTAAAAAACCTAACACTAACCCCTGAAGATCCACTTACAGTTTTTGAAGACCCGACATCCATCCTCAAACGAAGAGGCAGAAGTCCTCAGCGAAGCCAGTAGAAGTCTTCATCCAAGCGGGCCGAAGTCTTCATCTAAGTCGTAAGAAGTCTTCATCCAGACGGCATCTTCTATCTTCATCCATCTGGCACGGAGCGGCTCCATCTTCAAGACATCTGGCACAGAGCATCCTCTTTAATTGACTTCTTCTTGAACAATGAAGTTTCCTTTAAATGATGTCATCCAAGATGGCGTCCCTTAGATTCTGATTGGCTGATAGAATTCTATCAGCCAATCGGAATTAAGGTTGAAAAAATCCTATTGGCTGTTGCAATCAGACAATAGGATTGAGCTTTTAACCTATTGGCTGATCCCATTAGCCAATAGGATTGAACTCGCATTCTATTGGCTGCTTATATGACGTCATTTAAAGGAAACTTAATTGTTCAAGAAGACGTCGATTGAAGAGGATGCTCCGCGCTGGATGTTTTGAAGATGGAGCCACCCCGTGCCGGATGGATGAAGATAGAAGATTCTGTCTGGATGAAAACGTCTGCCGGATTGGATGAACACTTCGGCCCGCTTGGATGAAGACTTCTGCCAGCTTTGCTGAGGACTTCTGCCCCTTCATTGAGGATGGATGTCCGGTCTTCAAAAACTCTAAGTGGATTTTCGGGGGTTAGTGTTAGGTTTTTTGAAGGGTTTATTGGGTGGGATTTAATTTTAGTTAAGGAACTTTGGGCAAGGAAAAAGAGCTAAATGCCCTTTTAAGGGCAATGCCCATCCAAATGCTCCTTTCAGGGCAATGGGGAGCTTAAGTTTTTTTAGATAGGCTTTTATTTGGGGGGGTTGGTTGTGTGGGTGGTGGGATTAACTGTTGGAGGGTGTTTGTATTTTATTTTACAGGTAAAAGAGCTGATTTATTTGGGGCAATGCCCCGCAAAAGGCCCTTTTAAGGACCATTGGTAGTTTATTGTAGGCTAGGGGTTTTTGTTATTTTGGGGGGGCTATTTTATTTTCATAGGGCTCTTAGATTAGGTGTAATTAGTTTAAATATTTTATCATTTATTTTTTATTTTGTGTAACTTAGTGTTTATTTTTTTGTAACTTAGTGTTTGTTATTTTGTGTAAAATAGTTGTTAGTTTTTTGTAACTTTGTAATTTTTAATAGTAGATTTAAATAACTTGAGTAGGGTTAGGTTTTTAACTATATAATATATTTAATTTAATTTTTTATTTAATATAATTTTAGTATAATAGTTAGGGTAGATTAATTAATAGTTTAATATAGTTTAATGTAATTTTAGTATAATAGTTAGGGTAGGTTAATTAATAGTTTAATATAGTTTAATGCAATTTTAGTATACTAGTTAGGGTAGGTTAATTAATAGTTTAATATAGTTTAATTTAATTCTAAAGGTAAGTTTTAATTTATTATAAGATAGGAATAATGTAATTTTAATGTAAAGTTAGCGGGTTGTTAGGTTTAATGGTTAATAGGTTAATTTTGTTTATGGCGATGTGGGGGGCTGGCGGTTTAGGGGTTAATAGGTTTAGTAAGTGGTAGTGATGTGGGAGGCCAGGTATAAATAAAGCTGGGAAAAAGCTGAATAGCAGCGAGATCAATGACTGTTAGTTAACAACAGTCCACTGCTCATTGCACGTACTTGGTGTGCAGATTTTTTACAGATTTTTTTATAAATATGGAGAGCTGCCACGAGTTTAGGCGATGTCAGGTGAGCATATTGGTGCCGTCGAATGCAACATAATTGAAGGCTTGATAAATAGGCCTCAATGCCTTTATTCCTCCAAATGAGCTGATCATATCTCTCAATTCGCTGGGTTAGGTGATTACTTTAGTTGTTTTACTTGGACTTCAAATATATGCATATATTGACTTTAATATCCTTTTAACATAGCTTGATAATTTTAATCTGTGAAATGTAAATGTTTTTATTATATCATAAAGTAAAGATCATCTCTAAATAAATACTTTATTGTACTTGTCATTGAAAGTGTTGGCAACATTAGTTACTACAAATTATTTTCACATACAGCTTAATACGAATTCTAGTGGTAAAAATATTGCGACCTTGTGATCATGTTTGTGCTTTCTGTGGTAATGATTGAGCTCCACTTGTAATCTAGGCCTACAATGGGAAAAATCATCCTCTACAAAACAGTTCACCTTAACAAATGCACAAAAGAAAACATAAAATGTAAAATTGAAAAAAATAGATTATTTTATCAGAGTTGATATAGCAAGACATGACAGTGAGATTATATACTTCACAGTCGGCTAGATTTAGAGTTCTGCGGCCAAAGGGGTGCGTTAGCTACGCATGCTTTTTTTCCCCCGCACTTTTTAAATAACGCTGGTATTTAGAGTTCACAGAATGGCTGCGTTAGGTTACAAAAAAGGGAGCGTAGAGCATATTTACCACCACTGCAACTCTCGATACCAGCGTTGCTTACGGACGCGGCCAGCTTCAAAAACGTGCTCGTGCACAATTCCCCCATAGAAAACATTGGGGCAGTTTGAGCTGAAAAAAAACCTAACACCTGCAAAAAAGCAGCGTTAAGCTATTAACGCAGCCCCATTGTTTCCTATGGGGAAACACTTCCTAAGTCTGCACCTAACACCCTAACATGAACCCCGAGTCTAAACATCCCTAACCTTACACTTATTAACCCTTAATCTGCCGCCCCCGCTATCGCTGACCCCTGCATATTATTATTAACCCCTAATCTGCCACTCCGTACACCGCCGCAACCTACATTATACCTATGTACCCCTAATCTGCTGCCCCTAACACCGCCGACCCCTATATTATATTTATTAACCCCTAATCTGCCGCACCCAACGTCGCCTCCACCTACCTACAATAATTAACCCCTTATCTGCCGACCGGATCTCACCGCTACTCTAATAAATGTATTAACCCCTAAAGCTAAGTCTGACACTAACACCCCCCTAAGTTAAATATAATTTAAATCTAACAAAATAAATTAACTCTTATTAAATAAATTATTCCTATTAAAAGATAAATACTTACCTGTAAAATAAACCCTAATATAGCTACAATATAAATTATAATTATATTTAAGCTATTTTAGGATTAATATTTATTTTACAGGTAACTTTGTATTTATTTTAACCAGGTACAATAGCTATTAAATAGTCAATAACTATTTAATAGCTACCTAGTTAAAATAATTACAAAATTACCTGTAAAATAAATCCTAACCTAAGTTACAATTAAACCTAACACTACACTATAAAAAAATTAATTAAATAAAATACCTACAATTATCTACAATTAAACCTAACACTACACTATCAATAAATTAATGAAATACAATACCTACAAATAAATACAATGAAATAAACTAACTAAAGTACAAAAAATAAAAAAGAACTAAGTTACAAAAAATAAAAAAATATTTACAAACATTAGAAAAATATTACAACAATTTTAAAATAATTACACCTACTCTAAGCTCCCTAATAAAATAACAAAGCCCCCCAAAATAAAAAAATGCCCTACCCTATTCTAAAATTAAAATAGAAAAGCTCTTTTACCTTACCAGCCCTTAAAAGGGCCATTTGCGGGGCATGCCCCAAAGAATTCAGCTCTTTTGCCTGGAAAAAAAACATACAATACCCCCCCCCCAACATTACAACCCACCACCCACATACCCCTAATCTAACCCAAACCCCCCTTAAATAAACCTAACACTAAACCCCTGAAGATCTCCCTACCTTGTCTTCAACACGCCGGGTTTACCGATCCGTCTACCGAAGTCTTGATCCAAGCCTCCAATGTCTTGATCCAAGCCCAAGCGGGGGCTGAAGAGTGACGTCCATCCTCCGGCTGAAGTCTTGATCCAAGCGAGCAGAAGAGGACATCCGGACCAGCAAACATCTTCATCCAAGCCGCATCTTCTATGTTCTTCCATTCGATGACGACTGGCTGATCTTCAAGACCTCCAGCGGGGATCCATCCATCTTCACCGATGACTTCCCAATGAATGACGGTTCCTTTAAGGGACGTCATCCAAGATGGCGTCCCTCAAATTCTGATTGGCTGATAGGATTCAATCAGCCAATCGGAATTAAGGTAGGAAAATTCTGATTGGCTAATGGAATCAGCCAATCAGATTCAAGTTCAATCCGATTGGCTGATACAATCAGCCAATCAGATTGAGATCGCATTCTATTGGCTGTTCCGATCAGCCAATAGAATGCTAGCTCAATCTGATTGGCTGATCGGATCAGCTAATCGGATTGAACTTGAATCTGATTGGCTGATTCCAATACCTTGGATCAAGACTTCAGCCGGAGGATGGACGTCACTCTTCATCCCCCGCTTGGGCTTGGATCAAGACTTCGGAGGCTTGGATCAAGACTTCGGTGGACGGATCGGTGAACCCGGCATGGTGAAGATAAGGTAGGAAGATCTTCAGGGGCTTAGTGTTAGGTTTATTTAAGGGGGGGTTGGGTTAGATTAGGGATATGTGGGTGGTGGGTTGGAATGTTGGGGGGTGTATTGTATGTTTTTTTTCCAGGCAAAAGAGCTGAATTCTTTGGGGCATGCCCCGCAAATGGCCCTTTTAAGGGCTGGTAAGGTAAAAGAGCTTTTCTATTTTAATTTTAGAATAGGGTAGGGCATTTTTTTTATTTTCGGGGTCTTTGTTTTTTTATTAGGGGGCTTAGAGTAGGTGTAATTAGTTTAAAATTGTTGTAATATTTTTCTAATGTTTGTAAATATTTTTTTATTTTTTGTAACTTAGTTCTTTTTTATTTTTGTACTTTAGTTAGTTTATTTAATTGTATTTATTTGTAGGTATTGTATTTAATTAATTTATTGATAGTGTAGTGTTAGGTTTAATTGTAGATAATTGTAGGTAGTTTATTTAATTTATTTATTGATAGTGTAGTGTTAGGTTTAATTGTAACTTAGGTTAGGATTTATTTTACAGGTAATTTTGTAATTATTTTAACTAGGTAGCTATTAAATAGTTATTGACTATTTAATAGCTATTGTACCTGGTTAAAATAAATACAAAGTTGCCTGTAAAATAAATATTAATCCTAAAATAGCTACAATACAATTATTATTTATATTGTAGCTATATTAGGGTTTATTTTACAGGTATTTAGCTTTAAATAGGATTAATTTATTTAATAAGAGTTAATTTATTTTGTTAGATTTAAATTCTATTTAACTTAGGGGGTGTTAGTGTTAAGGTTAGACTAAGCTTTAGGGGTTAATACATTTATTAGAGTAGCGTTGTGATCCGGTCGGCAGATTAGGGGTTAAAAAATTTTAATAGAGTGGCGGCGATGTTGGGGGGCCTCGGTTTAGGGGTACTTAGGTAGTTTATGGGTGTTAGTGTACTTTAGAGCACAGTAGTTAAGAGCTTTATAAACCGGCATTAGCCCAGAAAGCTCTTAACTACTTACTTTTTTCTGCGGCTGGAGTTTTGTCATTAGATTTCTAACGCTCACTTCAGCCACGACTCTAAATACCGGCATTAGAAAGATCCCATTGAAAAGCGTTAGACCCTTTAATGACTGACTCCAAATACCAGCGGGCGGTAAAAACCAGCGTTAGGACCCCCTAACGCTGGTTTTGACGGCTACCGCCATACTCTAAATCTAGGCCAGTGGTAATAAAGAAATCCACATGCTGGGCCAAACTGTAGGTAACAAATCCTGACCACATCCACAAAGGATTGATGGCCAGCTACTCATTTGTATTGGTAAGGTATCCAAGACAACTTTCTAATGAGACTACATTTTTTATTAAACAAAACAGACATGGAGAGATTTTACTCTTACAAACATCTATATAAATATGTTACAAGAATGTTTCTGAGACTGTTTCACTTGTAAATGTTTTAGCCTCTTAGCAATTGATTCTTGTTTCATATGTTAAATGTCATGTACCTAATGCAACTGTAGATATTAACAACATAAAAATTACTAATGAATCCGTATAAGTATTGGAGAAGCAATGAAACCATTCATTTTAAATGGTAATTTAAAAATTATATTTTCAGAATTCAGATAGCGCAGGTAATTTCCAATTCACTTCTTTAATTTGCTTCATTATCTTGGTGTCCTTTGTTGAAAGCATACCTAGGAGCAGCAATACACTACTATGAAATCACTTTTGAATAGAGATGTGCATAGGCAAAAAATTAATTTCCTGCAAAGGAAATATTTCAATTTTTTCCCAAACATTCGGTTCAGTCAAATCTTGTTCATGCAGGCATTTGTTTCTGCCAAATGTTACATTTTCTTCTATTATTTCCAATGGGAACAGAAAATACATACACCTAAATTTAACAAAATCTTACATTATAAAATTAAAACAATTTAAATAACCTATCTTATAATGCTAAAAGATCATACAACCAGCTAGTTGAATTTGAGTCAATGACAAGCTCAAATAGTAACATAAGTAATATAGCTACTTTTTTGTTATAGCTTTAGTCAAAGGGATTTAAAAATATATGAACTTCTCCTAGTCTCCCACCTTCCTATGCTAGGTTGCAGCTTCAATGTACAAGTTTTTAAAATCAATCATTAGTAGTACTATTGCATGATTGGACAGGTAACAATAGGAAAATAAATTATCAGACCCCCTGTACATCATACAAACAAATGAGCTTATTAGTCAAACAATAAAGCCACCTTTCAGCATCTTTATGGGAATCAAATGGCACAAAAAAATGAACTAATTGATTTAGTCAAACAAATATTTGTTCTTTGTCCCTTTTGACTAATTGTATTTGTCTGTTCTTTTATTGGACAACTTGCTGAATCAGAATAAATTGAGAGAAATATGTATTTGTCTAAAGCCGAATGCACATCTCTACTGAATGTGTTCAGTTTGCTCTCGGTGTATTGCTGATACTTCAACAAAGGATACCAAGAGAAAGTATCAAACAGAGACAGATGCGCCACATGGCCCAATATTGTAGTTTCCAAATTTATGTAGATTTTACTATATAGTTGAACTCACATGTATTGGAGCACCTCAATTGGTGCAAATGACACAGTCTGGGATCTATAACAGTCACCCAGCAGACCGGCCTCTCGAGTTGTTCAGGGTCTGTGTAAAATAGAAAACACAAAAAAGCCTATATGGCCTAGTATTGTATGACTAGAGTGATTTCACACCAGATAGTAGTATAAGATTTTGAACTCACATTTGGTGAAGCATCCCCAATGATGCTATAGAGACAAGCTGGGATTAATTCAGTCACCCAACAGACTTAGCTCGTGGCATACAGCATGCAATAGTCCTCTCAGTGGTCTTTAGGTCAGTGATATCCTCAGATAAAAACCAGTTCATAGGCAGCAAGTGTTTATAGTAAAAGTTAAAATCACTTTAATAAAATAATATTAAATTGCGACGCGTTTCTCAGTCTCAGACTGTTTCCTCAGGCATAATAAAATGGTTTACAAACACTTGCTATATATTCCTAAACAAACCACTTAACATAATTGGTAACACTTGTTGTGGGTGTGGTTTATGACATCATCAGTATCCTAGCTACTGATATATTTTAGCAACAAATGTGACACAGTATTGTATACTTAAACAATGTACATCAGAGTTTACATTTTATGAGTCAAGTGAAACAATCTACCTCATACTTTGCAGTGCAAATATTAATCATAATACATAAAACACATCAATATTATAATATTGTAGCAATACATATATTTCCCCATATCCAGTGAGATTTGTCTCATGCTACTCAATCATATCTGATTCCTATCTCTATTTCTATTTAATGTCTAGGCTGGGTCTGTTTTATATCAGAACATCTTTAATCCATTGTTTAATGGTTTATCTTTTTTCTTATTTAGTTTTTAAGTGTCTGATCCCTCTCTGCCAATAGCCCCAATCTACATTTAATATGAGGGTAACTATTTTTTGTTCAAACCTTTGTATTAAACATTATAAGCCCTTTGATTTATTGGTATGTAATAGTTTTATAATCTACTGCTGTGCATAAACTGTGATTTCAAATGGCAGGTTGTTGACTAACCTTATAGGGCTATTGATCCATTAGATTCGAGTAGTTTCAAACGCCATCTGATGTTCTAAATGGCGTGTGTGTTGCGCTAATGCGCATGTGTACAACGTCAATGTGTATGTGAGTAATGTTGCCAAGGGAACAAATAGTGTTAGTCAATTATACGTTGTGCGTAAAACGTGATACGTCCCAAGCTGCGCCAGTGCGCATGTCAGCACTGCTAAGGCGTCTCAAGCTTTCGTTGCCAAGGGAACCGGAATCCCATTCAATCTCACGTTATGCGTGTTATAGCCTTACAGCTGATAGGTTAGTATTATCTTGTAGGAGGTTTTTATTGTTTATGCTAGTGCGCATGTCAGCATTGCCAAGGAGTCTCAAGTTTTCATTGCCAAGGGAACCAGAATCTCATTCAGTCTCACGTTATGCGTGCTATAGCCTTTCGACTGATAGGCCAATATTATCTTGTAGGTGGTTTCCATTGTCCATGGGAAATAGACACCAACTACAAATTGAGACGTATATATTTGCTCTCTTGTCCACAGTAACCCCCATATAATAATGGCATATTAGTGGAAAAAATATATAATAATAATAAAGAGCAATATCATATTCCATGTGTACCGAGTCCTTCCCATCATAACATATCGTAGTGGGATATGATTACAGACATGTAATGACATAATACCATATTTAGAACAAATGTTAGCCAAAATGATGTATGTTGTTATACATCAGAATATGTATGTATATATTGTTCATATAGGAAATCATAAATATTATAAATTTTATAAATTTTATAAAACTAGATCTCTTTTGACTCACAGTGTGTGTATTTCAGTAGTTAATATCCAGTGATACATACTACTATGTGATGTTGTTATAACAATATATAGGTCATATTATAACTAATCGTTATTATTGGGCTGATGGTACTGCGGCTCCATAGGAGTATATTTTACTAATACCCTTCCTTTATATGATGTCCCTATTTGTATTTACTAAGTGTCATGTATGTGTATAACCATGTGTGTATCTTAGTGGTGTCAAATTTCATAAACAATAGGATTAGTGGTTCAATTTCAAGATATAGTTGTTACTTTGGTGTTTTTTGATATCTAATTGATATGTGTATTCATTAATATTCTGCTCAAGTGACTATATGTGTTTACTTGTGTCAAATGTGTGTGTTAGATATATTTATATATTTGTTAGTGTCAGATTTTGGAAAAGTGATGTCTGATAGTTATATTTTTAGTCTTTATAGAAATTTTTCCTTAGTGTGTAGGAAGAGATATACTTGCAAAAAGTGTTAGATAAATTTCAGATGTAGTATATCTATAAGTATATATAGATATCTTAAAGTGTCATTCCGTTTGATGTATATTACCTTAAGTGTGATATATGTGTCATTACGTGTGATATATATGTGTGTGCCCTCCTAATAATTTAACCCAATGTGTCACTTATATCAGAATGTGTATCAAAGAATATATATTACCAATAAAGATAGATGGTAATAAGTGCAAGATATGCCCAGTGATGGTCACATTTTTCCTCCATAGAAAGGCATAATGTATAAGAATAGATCTATACGTGTAGGTATAGATGTTTTGTTCTTAAATCTACAGGGTTATTCATAGGGTATTATGGTGGACTTGATATAACTTTACAGATCAAATGCTGCTAGATCTACGCACTCATTCAGACCCTCCGGAACTAAAGTGTGTAGTTTGTGAATCCAGAATGTTTCTCTCCGGCGTAGAGTAAGCATGGGGTTATGACTGTTCCTTGGTACTTGCTCTATAGGTAGAATATGAACAGATTTGGAACTACCTTTATGTGCGTAAGCACAATGCCTTGATAGGCTGTGTTTAAGAAATTTTCTTTCTATGTTATATTTGTGTTCACTCCATCTTTTCTTTATGGTTCGGGAGGTACGCCCTACATATTGGACCCCACATGTACAGCTAATCAGATAAATTACGTACGTGGATTCACATGAGAGTCTCTTGGTGATCTTAAATTGTTCCCCCGTTTGATATGAACAGAACGTATTGGTACCAGCTCTCACCACTTTGCACATATTGCATCGTGGCTTGAGACATTTATATACTCCATTTTTGGGCATAAACTTGCCCAAAAAAGTCCTATTAGGGACTATGACCTGATTTTGTGATGATATTTTATCTCTCACTATCTTACTTGGGGCCAATTTGTTTTTGAGTGTAGGGGCTCTCCTATAGACAATCCTAGGCTTCATAGACACAGAGTTTTTTAGAAATGGGTCGTCACATATAATGGGCCAATGTTTTATAATGATGTTACTAATTTCTCTATATTGGCTACTATAGCCAGTGATGAAAAGTGGTGTTTTACCTGACTCATAGTTTTTTTCTTCATTGGATTTAACTTTTGATTTGGTTTGTGACAAATATTTGTTTCTGTCATCATGCAGAGCTCTTAAATATCCTTTTTGTACTAGATCAGATGGGTACCCTTTTTCCATGAATCTATCTTTGAGAATCATAGATTGTTTTTTGTAGCTTTCTATTGTGCTACAATTCCGTCGGATTCTTCTGAATTGCCCATATGGGACATTCTTTTTCCAACAGTGATAGTGGTTACTCCCATAATTGAGAAAGCTGTTACAATCAACCTTCTTAAAAAAGGTTTCTGACATGATATCTCCAGTAGCAGAAAAAAAGAGAAGTAGATCCAAATATTCAATCATGTTAGATTGAATATTACTTGTAAATTCCAAATCAAATTCATTTGAATTTAAAGAATTGGTATATATTACTGCCTCCTCATATGTGCCTCTAAACAAAAAAATCAGATCATCTATATAACGGCCATAGAACACCAGACTCGCACTCATAGGAGATCCATATACATGGGTCTCCTCAAATTTGCCCATGTATAAGTTGGCAAAACTGGGTGCGAATCTGGTGCCCATGGCCGTCCCCTTCACCTGAAGGTAGTACATACCCTGATAAAGAAAATAGTTGTGATGTAAAATGAACTGAATTAGTTCAGTAATAAATTGTTGCTGTCTGACTGGCATGTAGATATCAGATGCCAAGTATGACTGATTTTAACTTTTACTATAAACACTTGCTGCCTATGAACTGGTTTTTATCTGAGGATATCACTGACCTAAAGACCACTGAGAGGACTATTGCATGCTGTATGCCACGAGCTAAGTCTGTTGGGTGACTGAATTAATCCCAGCTTGTCTCTATAGCATCATTGGGGATGCTTCACCAAATGTGAGTTCAAAATCTTATACTACTATCTGGTGTGAAATCACTCTAGTCATACAATACTAGGCCATATAGGCTTTTTTGTGTTTTCTATTTTACACAGACCCTGAACAACTCGAGAGGCCGGTCTGCTGGGTGACTGTTATAGATCCCAGACTGTGTCATTTGCACCAATTGAGGTGCTCCAATACATGTGAGTTCAACTATATAGTAAAATCTACATAAATTTGGAAACTACAATATTGGGCCATGTGGCGCATCTGTCTCTGTTTGATATTTTAGATTGCTTAATTGGATCCTGGTCTGGACCACTACAGATTGCTGCCTTGGTATTCTACTATCAAGACCTTTATAAAGGACAATATAGTGATCATTGTCACCCATTAACCACTATCTTTGAGTGAGATATAACTATCCTATTAACATTGTGATTATCAAATTGTTTAGGCTAACATCTATTTACTCTGTTCACAACGTATATACTAGTTTTGAGTGAGATACAACTGTCCTATTAACATTGTGATTATCAAATTGTATAGGTTAACATCTATTTACTCTGTCCACAACATATATACTAGTTACTACTGAATCAGTGTATCATCATTTATACTGAAAAGTGCATTTCTATTGGTAACATATAAGCTACCTCATATACTACATATTACCATTTATAGATACTCTCAAGGGCGCCCCCTTTTCTTTTGTTGTAATACCAAGAGAAAGAATCACATTTAATAATAGAAACAGGGCTCAAGATTTCAAGTCCTGAGATACTATTCAGGACAAAATGTTACTCGCCATTTCTAATCCCACTCAAACCACACCCATTACATCACCTCACTTTGCATATGTTTAGCCATTTTGAAATATTTTGTAATATTGTGCTTATTTTATAGCATAACAAATTAAATATTGCTACATACAGTAATAAATTAACAAAAATAAGTGCATAGCAGATAGAAACATCAACTAGAGGTTCTGGGGAAGACAAAAGCTGGATAGAAAAAAGGAAGTTGTCATGGAAGGTCATAGTAGACCTGGAAATGTTTTTTTTTTTTTAAATAATTATAATCTCTCCATTCTTGCTCTTAACTATCTTTATAAACTCCCTCATCTCTTCAATCTCTCTTCTTACCCTCTCCCTGCTGTCTCAAGCCATATCTCCTCTTTACACTTTACAATTCTTCCCCACTTTCACTTTTTCTCTCCAAACGTTCTCTCTGCCCCTGTTTACCTTCTCAGAAGTAGCAGTCTAAGCACTAATGGGGTCCTTACAGCCCTAGAGGTATAACGTATCCTTGCACTTTAATGGATATATAATATGCCGTTAAAAATAGTTTTAGTACATAGCCCACAATGTGTTTGTCAGTGCTGCAATAGGAATGTACATTCTGCAAATACAATGTGCCAACTTTGCTTCTTACAACATGCCACCAGACGTCAGACTCAACATTTGATAACTAACTTTTACTCACCACCATTAAATTTCTACTCGCCAATGGCTAGTGGGCTAGTGCAAATTTTGAGCCCTGATAGAAGTAAATTACAAAGTTTTTTAAATTGTATTTTCTTTCTGATTCTTGAAGGAAAACTTTTGGGTTTCATGTCCCTTTAATGTCAGTCCAATATGCATGTGCTCCTAGCTTCTTCTGCTCAATGTAATCTGCCCGTGCTTAACTCTCAAACCAGCACAAATAACTGGATAGAAACAAACACACCACCCACACTTCCTGCTTCAGGTGTGTTCTATCCAAAGCTCAAATTTCATAGGAAGGCAGATACATACAAAAATTAGGTCGATAAACAATTGATATCAGGTAGCTGTGTGCAACCTGTCAGCAAAGTGCTGTGAGACATCCAAGAAAAAAACTTTCCTTGTGACCAAGTAGTTTCTAGTAAAACATAACTTTTATTAAAAGTATAAAGTAAAATTCACAGACCTGGAACTTAAGTTGTCAACGAAGTACTGTGTACTGGTTTTAAATACCTCCGACCCCCGTGATGCGTCACCAGACGGGTTTCGCCATAGCTTTATCAATGTTGACTGATAGTCTGACTAAAAACACTAGCTTTTAAATATTGTTCCGATCACGTGACCTCCAGCCCGAAAACTGGAAGTTACGTTTTGGCGATATTTCTACCAATTAGAAAAAGAAGCAAGAAATAATAAGCAGTTGCTAGGCAGAATATCTGTCAACATAGCATAGACTTTGATACAAAATTATTAGTCATTCAATCTTTTTAACTGCAACATGTTTTAGGACTTCCCTACTATATTTCAGATGTTAGTTTGTTATATACATAACATATCTTATTGGGAAATACAAAAGAAAAAGTTAATTTCAATGTGCTTTAACTTCTTGATAAACATTCTATGCATATTAAAATTCTTCAAATATTAAAAGCTGTTGTGTCTAATATTTGTTTTCAGAAAAACAAACTAATACAGAGAATAATTAACGCTTTATGTATTTTGTACGGATATTTATCAGACTTTTAAAAAAAAGTTTGTCAAAATTGTTACAGAACTTTTTCAGAACTTTTTATTCTTTCAAAAGATCACTCTTATTTATGCCTTTGTATGTAACTTATTTTTTTATATTATTTGTTTGATAATCTTAAGAGGTTGTTCTAAATGGAAGAATATAGAAAAAGAGATGTGTCTATTGATTAGGTAAACAAATTTGTTGGTATTACCCTAGAAAAAGGTCCACATTCCATCTCACATTTATTCCATTAGGTTCCTGTATTTGTTAAAAGAATATCCATTTTGTCTATTTAAATAACAACTCACGGAACCTATTACCTCCCCTTAGAGATTTTGGAAGATAATCTATGTATCTGGAATGCTTTGATAGGATTTTAATGTCTGCAAAAATGTTTGGCTACTCTTGTTCTTGGTGGATCACTCTGTATATCATTTAAATGTTCCCTTGCTCTGTCTTTTAGCATACGACTAGAGCATCCTACATATTGTTTATTACAAACTGAGCATGTAATTAGATATATTATATATTGTGATGTACAATCTAGATGATATCTAATTTATTTATATATAATATATCTAATTTCATGCTCAGTTTGTTACAAACAATACGTAGAATGCTCTAGTTGTATGTTAAAAGACATGGGAAAATTTAAATGATATACAGAGTTCCACCGAGAGCTAGAGTAGCCAAACATTTTTGCATACATCAAAATCCTATCAAAGCATTCCAGATACAGGCCATAGATTATCTTCCAAAATCTCCAAGGGGAGGTGATAGGTTCAGTGAGTTGTTATTTAAAGAGACAAAATGGATATTCTTTTTACAAACAAAGGAAACTAATGGAATAAATGCGAGATGGGATGTGGACCTTTTTCTAGGGTATTACCAACACATTTGTTTACCTAATCAATAGACACATCTCTTTTTCTATATTCTTCCATTTAGAACAACCTCTTAAGATAAGCAAACAAATAATATAATAAAATAAGTTACATACAAAGGCATAAATAAGAGTGATCTTTTGAAAGAATAAAAATTTCTGAAAAAGTTCTGCAAGAATTTTGACAAACTTTTGAAAAAACGTCTGATAAATATCCGTACAAAATACATAAAGCATTAATTATTCTCTATATTAGTATTAGACACAACAGCTTTTAATATTTGAACATTTTTAATATGCATAGAATGTTTAGCAAGAAGTTAAAAGAAATTGAAATTAACTTTTTCTTTTTTATTTCCCAATAAGTTATGTTATATAACAAAATAACATCAGAAATATAGTAGGGAAGCCCTAACATGTAGCAGTTGAATAGCTTGAATGACTAATAATTTTGTATCAATGTCTATGCTATGTTGACAGATATTCTGCCTAGCAACTGCTTAGTATTTCTTGCTTCTTTTTCTAATTATTAGAAATATCGCTGAAACGTAACATCCGGTTTTCAGGCTGGAGGTCACATGATCAGAGCAATATTTAAAAGCTGGCGTTTTTAGTCAGACTATCAGTCACCATCGATAAAGCTACGGTGAAACGCATCTGGTGACGCATCACGGGGGTCGGAGGTATTTAAAACCAGTACACAGTACTTCTTTGACAAGTTCCAGGTCTGTGAATTTTACTTATTACTTTTAAGAAATGTAAAAAAAAGGGCTAATCCCTGAATTTAAGTATTTGGAGGAATTGTATACATTAAAAAATTACTCAATAAAATGTAATTTATTTGGTTCATACAATTATTAAATGACACATTGAAATAAAAACATACAGTAAAAGAACTGCATTGTTAACTCATTCATAACAAAACTAGCTCTGTAAAAGATTAATTTTATGGAAAATTTTTAATTTATAATGAAATTATGCAGAAAAGAAGCTATTTAATGCACATCGTAAAAATGTTAATCGAACTACACTGCACATGCAAAACATGCTGTGAAATGCACACTTATAATTCAAAGGCCCAGATTACAAGTCGCCCTGCAAATTCCATTGTGTTACCATTACAAGTTTCAAAGTAACTTACCTTTCACTAGCATTATGCTGCTTTAACACGCATACCGCACACAAACCAAGTTTTAACTTGGCGTGCGCATGCACGTATTCCCCCATAGGGACCAATGGAGAATTTTTTGGGGAAATAACCTAACACCTAAAATTGCGAAATTGCCATTGCATTTTTGCATTCCGCATTGAAGTCTATGGAGAAAAAAATGTGGCCCAAAACCCCAACCCCTAAACCATCATCCCTCCACATTGCAAACACTAAATAAAGTTATTAACCCCTAAACTGCCATCCGCCCACATTACAAACACTAAATAAAGCTTCTAAATCACCCACCCCCACATTGCAAAAAACAAATAAAGCTATTAAACCCTAAAGTTCCATCCCCCCGCATCGCAAAAACCAAAAGAAGCTATTAACCCCATCCACCACATCGCAAAGTATTTAACTAATATCTAAACCCACTAACCTAACTCTCCCTATCTTAACCCTCAAAAATATACCTAAATTAAAGTAAAAATAAACCAACTACCATAAAAATGAAAACTTACCTGCAAAACAAAATTAAAACCTAAGCTTAAGCTAAAAATAAACCTAACATTAAAAAAATACAAAAAATGTAAAACCTACATTATGTAGCCCTTTCTGTTGAACATTTTCCTGTTGAACTTTTGCACCTGTATACAGTCTGCAGGAGAAGTTGCCTAGGTAACTATTAGACTGGTTGGTCATGTGATCAAGTGAAACTGAAAGAAGAGTGTAAGACACAGGAGGAAGCAGACATGTCAGAGCAGTGAAGGTGTGTGTGAGGCCTGGCTGTGAGAGAGCTGCAGACTTCATCTTGTAAAGTAACAGCATTCCTCTGCTGATTTAGTGTATGCTGCCAGCTGCAGTCTGACCCTGTGAGAGAGCTGCAGACTTCATCTTGTAAAGTAACAGCATTCCTCTGCTGATTAGTGTATGCTGCCAGCTGCAGTCTGACCCTGTGAGAGAGCTGCAGACTTCATCTTGTAAAGTAACAGCATTCCTCTGCTGATTTAGTGTATGCTGCCAGCTGCAGTCTGACCCTGTGAGAGAGCTGTGGAGAAGAATTCAGACAAAGTAAATGACTGGCAGACCTTGGAGTTTTCTTTCAGCCTGTGCAGATGAATCCCGTTTAGTGGTAAGAAGTATCCTCTCCCCTTGTCATACTGACAGGGCATTCTGTCCATCACAGAAACTTATAAACAACTCTTCCTGTGGATTGCAGTTTCCTATGAGCTGTAACTGTTTAAATGCATGTGGATTACCTTAAAGGGCCCCAACATTTCTGTGCACCAACTGGTACCCATCAGCCATTAGGGTGAAGCCTGAGGGTGGGTTCGCAGGTGGTTTGGGAAGGTGCTGGGCCTGGTCAGAGAGAGTTGGTGTGTTAGTTAGCCAATGTATTTCTTGCCTTATATTTTATTTGCCATAATCCTTTAATACATGTTCATACTGTTTTACTGTTATTACTGTGTGTGTTGTAGTTATTTATTATGCTCCTGTCTGGGAAACCCATTCTTGCCCTGGATGCCCAGTCAGGTGGAGGCACTGCCACAGTCATGTACCCCAATTCCCAGGTAGCGGAGACTCAGGATCAGCCTGCAGAGCACATGTAGGTAGCTGGGGTAAAGACCCACAGGGGGTAATTGTGGGCCTAGGCCAAACCCTGTTACAGTTACAAAAAAATACTAACATTACATAAATTTAAAAATATTAACATTGCAAAAAAAAAAAAAAAACTACCATTGCAAAAAAGCTAATGAAATTATCCCCCCCAAAAAATAGGGCATTTTGTAGGACATTGCCCTAAAGCTAACAGCTCTATTACATACAAAATACAACAATTAACCCCTAACATTACAACCCCCCCAAAAAAAATAAATAAAAAATCCTAACTAAAAAATTCAGGGCAGCTATCTTTGTGCCCACAAAAAAATAAAAAAGCCTACTCTTAAAAAAAACACCCCAAAAATAAAAAAAAACTATCACTAGCCTCAAAAATGGTACTCACCATTGTTGAAGGGCTGAACAATTTCAAATCAGCCAATAGGATGAAAGCTGCTTTCATCCTTTTGGCTGCTTTGAATTTGAAGAACCAAATCAGCCAATAGGAATGAGTACTCTGATATAAAAGGGGTATCTTGGATTCAGTCTTCAGTGTGCGGCTGGAGATCGCATGAAGAGGACCTCCATGTCACCTGGCTGAAGATTAGTACCGACATCGCCGAACACCTTTTTTTTATTTTTGGGGTGTTTTTTTTTTTAAGATTCATTTTTTTTTTTTTTTTTAATGGTCACAAAAATAGTTTAATGCCCTTCCAAATGCCCTTTTTTGGGGCAATCGGTAGATTAGGGATTTTTTTTTAGTTAGGATTGTTTTTATTGTTGGGGGGTTGGGGCAGAGGGGGATTGTAATGTTAGGGGTTAATTCATGTATATTATTTTGTAAAAGAACTGTTAGCTTCAGGGCAATGCCTAAAAAAGGCCCTTTTATTTTTTGTAATTTTTTATTTTTACAAGTAATGTTAGCTTTTTTTTTATAGTTTAACCTTAGATATTAATTTTGTTTTACAGTTAAGTTTTTTTTTTTAAGATAGTTTATATTTTACTTATTAGTTTACTACTTTGCAATGTGGGGGATGGTGGTTTACTTTTTAATAGTTTTATTTAGAGGTTGTGATATAGGGGTATGGGGGTTTAGGGGTTAATAGGTTTATTTAGTGGCTGCAATGTGGGGGTATGGTGGCTTAGAGGTTAATAGTGTAGTTTATGGGTGTAGGTGTATTTGTAAGGTATTTTTGATGTGTTGTGGGAAACGTTTTGTTTTGCAAAACACATAACTAAAGGTCTTTGAGATCTATTTATCAAGCTCCGAATGGAGCTTGATGCCCTAGAAACACAAGTTACGAAGCAGCGGTCTAAGGACCGCTGCTCCATAACCTATCCGCCTGCTCTGAGGTGCCGGACAGAAATCAACCTGATCGAATACGATCGGGTTGAATGACACCTCCTGCTAGCGGCCAATTGGACGCAAATCTGTAGGGGGCGGTAGTGCACCAGCAGTTCACCAGAACTGCTGGTGCAATGATAAATGCTAACAGCGTATGCTGTCGGCATTTATCGATGTAGGGCGGACATTATTTGCTATAGCAGATCATGTCCGTCCTCACAATGATAAATGGACCCCTTTGAGTGTGGAATGGATTGTTGCGGTAAATGCCATATTGCACTTGGGAAAGACAGAACGCACCACTTGTAATATCATATCTATGACCATTCTGCCTGCAAAGACCATATCGCACACAGAAAATCCTTACCACGTGACTTGTTAAAAAAGAGATGATTATAAGAAACTGTACACAAGCAAATATGTTATTTTCTTAATTTATTTTAAAAAAAGGAAGTTCTGGTGAGGCTGTCTAACTACAAATATAATTATTTAGCTAAGTACATAGCACTATCAATCATATGTTTCATCATAATGCATAAAAACAACTTTCAAGAGATTATTCTGTGATTTTGGAATGAAGTATTTACAACTAACATTTTGGTAATGATAATTAATTTGTAGGATAAATTATCTTGATCACCTACACCATACATTTAATATATTTAAGCTATCATTATACAGCTTTAATGAATAGATACTGTTGGACATGTATATGTCCATTAAACTAAAGGGAGAAATTTAATTGAACATTTATTGGATACTCACAGAAGTGAAAAATATATTGTTATTATTTCTGGATTTTGTGTTTTTCTCAAAATCAATATACAGTAAATATAAAAGGTCAAACGAGAATCAATGAAAATTTAAAGTATGCCAGACAGTGAAGAATTAAATTTGCTTTTCGCTTGAACTACTATTGCAGTTGAATGAATGTATCTAACACAACGCAACATTCCAATATTCTGCCACAGTGTATTCATTTTATTATATTTTATATGGAAACTATAGTTGCAGTTGAGACTTGCAATATGTTATTGTGTGAAATGGTATCCAAGACAACTGCAAGTTTAATGCATTTATGTTGTTGCACATTACACTAGTACTTTAGGTTTCACATCATTTTAGTAAACATTTTTTATTCATTTTATTTATTTTCCAGTTTAGAAAAAAATGTATTTTATTCAAGTCAATATTTTTTTTATTTTTTATTTTTCTCAATATTTTATATTTTAAATATGATCACCTAGTTAGGACCATTTGCATAACTCTATAGGCCATTGGAATGGAATGACAGTCTAATTTGGCTTAAACTTGACTTCTCGTAAAGTAATTAAATGTGGTAATTTCATTTAGAAATGGATGACATTAATGCAAATCCAATTTACCAGCTTTAGTGAAACATGTCTTGTTTGCCAACCCAAAACTTATAATTATTTCATGAATATTTAAACCAAATGATTACTCTGAAATGCAGGTTATTATCCAGTGCTAGATAAAGAAAAGGATTTTTGAAATGGCAGGAGATTTGTTTTAAAAAGTAACAAATAATAGGGCAATAAAGTATGACAATCATAAATACAATATGCAAAGTTTAGCCTGGCATGTCTCCTTTTAAGAATGTATTTTTCTTCTCAGAATAATAACTAAATAATACAGTTTAAATGAAACATAAAGTAATCTGTACATGTTAAAGGACCATTAACCAAAGTAGAACTGCATATTTAGCAAATGCAACACAAAAAGATAATGCAATGACACTTATTCTAAATGTTAAATAAGCAGTAGATTTTATTTATAATTAATTTGAAATTTCTTCTATTTCTATTTCTTCTATTTGCCAGCCGCCCTGTATCATGTGACAACCATCTTTAAATCACAGACTCATATATGGATACACTGTACTATACTCTTGCACATGATTAGTAGGATCAGTAGGAGCTGGTGCCTTAGAATGTGTGCATATAAAAATATTAAAAATTCATATACTCTAACTGAATCCCTCTAGAGTGTGCTGAGAAATAAAATGATTAGTTATCACTTCCATGCTAAACCCGAAAGTGCATTAATTCTTATGTTGTTCACATAGAAGAAATTGTTCTTTTAATTTTTATAATATATATATATATATATATTTTTTAATGTATATTATATATATTTTTAAATATACATATTATTTATATATACATACTTATATATTATATTATATATATATATATATATATATATATATATATATATATATATATATATATATATAAAATTATATTGCATCCTTCAAGGAATTTGACTGTGAAGTGCACAATATATATATATATATATATATATATATACACACACAGTATGTGTGTGTTTATACATGTGTGTGTGTGTGTATGTATATATATATATATATATAAAGTTCAAATATATTTATATAAGTAAATACATCTTGCACACCGCAGAGCTATATGAGATGCTGTGTTGAAAGTAGGGGATTGCAGCACTCAGTATTAACTTCTCCAATCTTATATGTAGAGACAAGCTGAAACAAAGTATCAAAACAAAGGCTCATACACACATGGTCCAATTAAAGTGTAACGCATTTATTTACACATGTTTAACCTAAACCTTAATATGCCACTGCAGTGGAACGTTTAGCAAAACCTAAACTCATGGGTACTGAATTCGTGAATGACTATCTCAGACGAATGCTAAAGTAAACATACATACAAAAGAAATGTAAGGCATAACATAGGAATTAAAACAAAATTGAAACAAAATGTCCCAAATGAAACAAAAGTTCCACAAATCTTGTGTTAGTTATAGTGAAATTTCTGATACAAAAAAGCAACATCTGAGTTCATATTGGAAAAGTACTGTTATTGGAGAAACAGCTGACAGACTCGAGGTAAAAGCGTCCTCCTATGTCAGCACTTATGAGACATGAGTATTAGAAATTGACATCTGGCTTTTCCCAAATTGCGGCAATAAGGATATAGAAAAACATATACAACCTCTTCCAAGAATTAGGATAGGTCTCAGGCAGCTCAGACCGGGTTCCGGTTTCTTTAGGCACCGACTTGAGGTATACCATATGAAGTGAGCCAGGACTTGGCATCCGGCTTTTGTCTCACCCAGATCACTCGTTACGTTTCTTGACACATTCGTTTGTGCAATTTGAACTTCGAGACTTTATGTAGGGTAGATCCACTTTCAATCACCTCTGCCGACCTTAGCCAGAATCCAAGTGTTATTGTTCAACACAAATCCGGATACTTGTTTTGCTGCCGCTAAAACTTTCAAATGACTGTGTCGACGCGCGTTTCGCCCCACAATGCTTTGCGTCAGGGCCTCGTCAGGACTGTCAGTCACAGGTGAACTCTCCTTTCATTTAAATCTCCTACAGGTATTAGGAAAGCAAATAGGGCGTATATACTCCAGCCAATAGGAAGGTTTACTTGACAACACCATTGTTTAGATTTCCTTACTTTTGTATGCTAAACCAAAATACTTTGCTGTTATCCTAATTTATACCTAATATGACAGACCAAATAAAAGGAGAAAAACAAATGAGTTAAAACACTATTAAAGGGACCAAGTTATGCAGAGCCTTCTATGAATCTATTTTAATTTAAAACTCCTCTACTGCGATAGATTTTGCCTAAATTATTTACGGATATTGAAAATAAGAATCAAGATGAACACTATTTTCCTTCATAATTGTGCTTAGGCTTTTTATGGAATGATAGAAATGTGAATACAAAAGGAATCATTTCACAAGTTATTTATTATTACCTGATCGAACAACCTAGGTTGTTTTTTCAAATTATTTCTGTTTTTAGCCTAGGAAAGACCTAAATTCAATTCTTTCATTTAAGCCATAAGGGGATACAGTTTTTAAAACATAAGTCCATTAAAAACTGTATCCCCTTATGGCTTAAATGAAAGAATTGAATTTAGGTCTTTCCTAGGCTAAAAACAGAAATAATTTGAAAAAACAACCTAGGTTGTTCGATCAGGTAATAATAAATAACTTGTGAAATGATTCCTTTTGTATTCACATTTCTATCATTCCATAAAAAGCCTAAGCACAATTATGAAGGAAAATAGTGTTCATCTTGATTCTTATTTTCAATATCCGTAAATAATTTAGGCAAAATCTATCGCAGTAGAGGAGTTTTAAATTAAAATAGATTCATAGAAGGCTCTGCATAACTTGGTCCCTTTAATAGTGTTTTAACTCATTTGTTTTTCTCCTTTTATTTGGTCTGTCATATTAGGTATAAATTAGGATAACAGCAAAGTATTTTGGTTTAGCATACAAAAGTAAGGAAATCTAAACAATGGTGTTGTCAAGTAAACCTTCCTATTGGCTGGAGTATATACGCCCTATTTGCTTTCCTAATACCTGTAGGAGATTTAAATGAAAGGAGAGTTCACCTGTGACTGACAGTCCTGACGAGGCCCTGACGCAAAGCATTGTGGGGCGAAACGCGCGTCGACACAGTCATTTGAAAGTTTTAGCGGCAGCAAAACAAGTATCCGGATTTGTGTTGAACAATAACACTTGGATTCTGGCTAAGGTCGGCAGAGGTGATTGAAAGTGGATCTACCCTACATAAAGTCTCGAAGTTCAAATTGCACAAACGAATGTGTCAAGAAACGTAACGAGTGATCTGGGTGAGACAAAAGCCGGATGCCAAGTCCTGGCTCACTTCATATGGTATACCTCAAGTCGGTGCCTAAAGAAACCGGAACCCGGTCTGAGCTGCCTGAGACCTATCCTAATTCTTGGAAGAGGTTGTATATGTTTTTCTATATCCTTATTGCCGCAATTTGGGAAAAGCCAGATGTCAATTTCTAATACTCATGTCTCATAAGTGCTGACATAGGAGGACGCTTTTACCTCGAGTCTGTCAGCTGTTTCTCCAATAACAGTACTTTTCCAATATGAACTCAGATGTTGCTTTTTTGTATCAGAAATTTCACTATAACTAACACAAGATTTGTGGAACTTTTGTTTCATTTGGGACATTTTGTTTCAATTTTGTTTTAATTCCTATGTTATGCCTTACATTTCTTTTGTATGTATGTTTACTTTAGCATTCGTCTGAGATAGTCATTCACGAATTCAGTACCCATGAGTTTAGGTTTTGCTAAACGTTCCACTGCAGTGGCATATTAAGGTTTAGGTTAAACATGTGTAAATAAATGCGTTACACTTTAATTGGACCATGTGTGTATGAGCCTTTGTTTTGATACTTTGTTTCAGCTTGTCTCTACATATAAGATTGGAGAAGTTAATACTGAGTGCTGCAATCCCCTACTTTCAACACAGCATCTCATATAGCTCTGCGGTGTGCAAGATGTATTTACTTATATAAATATATTTGAACTTTATAAAATATTTGGGGTCTGCACCAGGACCTGGTTTATCTAGCACTATCCAGGTTTATATTTTATCAGGCAATTTACCCCATAGTTGCAATATGGGAGCCTGACTGTAATTTTCTCTCCCTATTATCTCTAATTAATCTATATATATATATATATATATATATATGTAAAAACTGCAAACACAAGAGAGGCGCACAAATGTGTGTATCCGTAGCGAACAACGAAGTATAACAGACACCAATCTTATACACAGACTACTCACAATATCCTCAAGCACACTTCTGTGCTAGTAGTAGCGGGCTGGCTATCAGAGCTACCCAGCTTGCTCCCTCCGGCACTCGCTCGCTCCCAATCTGAAAGATAAGAAGCGCCCAAATGTGTGTATCCGTGATGACCAGATACCCCCAGCTCCACAATTCTTACACAGGGTACTCACAATTTGAAGAAGCACACTTTTGTGCTTGTAGACGCAGGCTGGCTATCAGAGCTAACCAGCTAGCTCCCTCCGGTCTCAAAAGGCTCCTCCAACGTAGGTGTATGGTAATGCTGTTCTCACCCAATAAGTAGCAAAGCCAGAATAAAATCAAGGTATTTATTGATATAAACAATATTGGCTGTAATACAAAGCTACATATAGGTGAGCATATGGAAATATGCTACGCATTTCTCGGCTACTCACGGCCTTTTCATCATGATGAAACGGCCGTGAGTAGCCGAGAAACGCGTAGCATATTTCCATATGCTCACCTATATGTAGCTTTGTATTACAGCCAATATTGTTTATATCAATAAATACCTTGATTTTATTCTGGCTTTGCTACTTATTGGGTGAGAACAGCATTACCATACACCTACGTTGGAGGAGCCTTTTGAGACCGGAGGGAGCTAGCTGGTTAGCTCTGATAGCCAGCCTGCGTCTACAAGCACATAAGTGTGCTTCTTCAAATTGTGAGTACCCTGTGTAAGAATTGTGGAGCTGGGGGTATCTGGTCATCACGGATACACACATTTGGGCGCTTCTTATCTTTCAGATTGGGAGCGAGCGAGTGCCTGAGGGAGCAAGCTGGGTAGCTCTGATAGCCAGCCCGCTACTGCTAGCACAGAAGTGTGCTTGAGGATATTGTGAGTAGTCTGTGTATAAGATTGGTGTCTGTTATACTTCGTTGTTCGCTACGGATACACACATTTGTGCGCCTCTCTTGTGTTTGCAGTTTTTACAGATCTACTACCATACAGTGGAGGAAGGGAGAGAGCAGCCTGAATATTGATCGCATAAGTCAGATCGTCGGATCTTCACTTTACAATTGGGACTTTTATACTAAGACTCTTAGTTACCCACTATACACCATTGGGATCAGCATCCATTTTTGGAGTGATTGTATGGTCACATTCTATTTTTATATGTTATTTTGTCAACTAGTGATTATTACAATTATTTATATATTTTAGGCACACAGCGCCCTCTTGTATAGCTTAGGTCATACATCTTTTTTTATATATATATATAATGCAGTCCAATGTACAGTGTTACCCTCCTAGAGTCATCTGCCTGGGTGCAGAAATGTAATAAATAATCCTCCAAAGAAAATGCACTCTTTTTAAAGTTAAAAAAAATCTATTTTAATGGAACGTTTTCAGGGAAATCATCCCCTTCATCACCATAACAAAAAGTGTTAAAAATGCATAACTTATATATACACACATGTGAAAAAGCAAATGACAAATACCTGTGTTCACTCAGTGGAAGCGCCAAACAATCGCGCTGGAACGCAAACCATGCATTCCAAGGTGTGTAAACCGGAAGTATTACAATCTGAGACACATCCGGTATGCTTATTCAAAGCAAAAAAACAACAACATATATTTGTAATGTAAACAAAAAAAAAGGCTTTCACTTGGGCTTAACATGAGCCTTCTATATATAATAAACAAAGAAAAGGCCATAACATAGCCTATCACACACTTCAACTATTACCATAAATGTAAAACAAACACAAAAAAACAAATGCAGTTTAAGCATATATAGCTTATCTATGCATAGACACAAGTACATGATATAGCCAACTGAATCTTGTTACTTTAGCCTCCTTCCCACAATGTTTAACTCAATGCCACACTCGATACTGACACTTGCTATAGTGGTTGCTATGGTGACAGACGCTAGCCAGAGCTGACGTATGGGGTCTCTTTGCATATAAATAAGGCTTGTCAGCAGTAGTATCAAACCTATAGATGTATACATCCACCCCCCATATGAAATCAAACATGCAAACCATCATAGCAACTATTATCCATGCAGGGGGAGGCAATTATATACTAAAAAGGCGATTTGTCTCTTAATCACTCACTAACATAAATAAAAAACAATACAAATAAAATAAATCTACATCTAATGTCAATAACCAACATTAGAAAAAATAGCATTCAAGTTACAATAAACTGTCTCCAAACTGGTCTTTACACTTACAGTGGGGGAAAAAAGTATTTAGTCAGCCACCAATAGTGCAAGTTCTCCCACTTAAGAAGATGAGAGAGGCCTGTAATTTTCATCATAGGTATACCTCAACTATGAGAGATAAAATGTGGAAACAAATCCAGGCAATCACATTGTCTGATTTGGAAAGAATTTATTTGCATATTATGGTGGTAAATAAGTATTTGGTCAATATCAAAAGTTCATCTCAATACTTTGTTATATATACTTTGTTGGCAATGACAGAGGTCAAACATTTTCTGTAAGTCTTCACAAGGTTGTCACACACTGTTGCTGGTATGTTGGCCCATTCCTGCATTCAGATCTCCTCTAGAGCATTGATGTTTTGGGGCTGTCGCTGGGCAACACAGACTTTCAACTCCCTCCAATGGTTTTCTATGGGGTTGAGATCTGGAGACTGGCTAGTCCACTCCAGGACCTTGAAATGCTTCTTACGAAGCCACTCCTTCATTGCCCGGGCGGTGTGTTTGGGATCATTGTCATGCTGAAAGACCCAGCCACGTTTCATCTTCAATGCCCTTGCTGATGGAAGGAGGTTTGCACTCAAAATCTCATGATACATGGCCCCATTCATTCTTTCATGTACACAGATCAGTCTTCCTGTTCCCTTTGCAGAGAAACAGCCCCAAAGCATGATGTTGCCACCCCCATGCTTCACAGTAGGTATGGTGTTCTTTTGTTGCAAGTCAGCATTCTATCTCCTCCAAACACAACAAGTTGTGTTTCTACCAAAATATTCTACTTTGGTTTCATCTAACCATATGACATTCTCCCAATCCACTTCTGGATCATCCAAATGCTCTCTAGCATACTTCAGATGGGCCCAGACATGTACTGGCTTAAGCAGGGGGACACGTCTGGCACTGCAGGATCTGAGTCCCTGGCGGCGTAGGGTGTTACTGATGGTAGCCTTTGTTATGTTGGTCCCATCTCTATGCAGGTCATTCACTAGGTCCCCCAGTGTGTTTCTGGGATGTTTGCTCACCGTTCTGTGATAATTTTGACCCCACGGGGTGAGATTTTGCATGGAGCCCCAGATCGAGGGAGATTATCAGTGGTCTTGTATGTCTTCCATTTTCTAATTATTGCTCCCACAGTTGATTTCTTCACACCAAGCTGCTTCCCTATTGCAGATTCAGTCTTCCCAGCCTGGTGCAGGTCTACAATTTTGTTTCTGGTGTCCTTCGACAGCTCTTTGGTCTTCACCATAGTGGAGTTTGGAGTGTGACTGTTTGAGGTTGTGGACAGGTGTCTTTTATACTGACAAGTTCAAACAGGTGCCATTAATACAGGTAATGAGTGGAGGACAGAGAAGCCTCTTAAAGAAGAAGATACAGGTCTGTGAGAGCCAGAAATCTTGCTTGTTTGTAGGTGACCAAATACTTATTTTCCACCATAAATAAATTCTTTCCAGATCAGACAATGTGATTGTCTGGATATGTTTCCACATTTTGTCTCTCATAGTTGAGGTATACCTATGATGAAAATTACAGGCCTCTCTCATCTTCTTAAGTGGGACAACTTGCACAATTGGTGGCTGACTAAATACTTTTTTGCCCCACTGTAAACTGGTTCTCTGCACCTAATTATTCCACCTATTATTGATATTTTACATCGATCCTATGTACAAAATGACATGTTGGGCTACATTTCTGGTGAGCCATACACTAAATAATTTAATAGTTTAAGTTATGGTCCTTTTTATTGATGTTCCATGTCCTGTATTAGCATCACTATTGTCCACATTTCCACGATCTTCAACGCTTATTCCATTGATGATATGATATGATATGGTGAAGTGCCCTGGTGGTGATGTGGTGGTGTTGTTTCCCCCAGGCAGATTTGCTGTTCCAGCCATCAATAGGCCTATCCCATAAGACATATAGCAACCAGTCTATTCCCTAAAGACTTGGGGAATAGGCGTGTATAGTCCTTGCAGTATCCACACGTTGTGTAAAAGGGGTACTCAGACCGGCCCGCCCCGACCCAGGAATAGATATAGGAGAAAATGTAATGGTAACTTACCCGGTGTGTGACTTATCCCCTGAATAGAGAGGAGCACCAATGTGTCCCACTCCTAATCAGGACTTGGATATATGCTGGAAGATCTACCTCCTACGAGGCCTGACCTCCAGCATGCCCCATGTGATGGTGTACCCCACTAGAGACTGTACCCACAGAATGTGTCTCCAATCTAAATGAGCGCCTTAAAATCCGTGGTGAGTTTAAGCCCCCTGGGTACACTGTCCCCAACCGGTACATCCATTCTGCCTCCCGTCTAAATAGGGCCTTGTTGCGATCTCCACCCCTGTCCAGGCAGGGAATATGATCTATCAGGATGTATCTGATGGAAGACACCTGATGGGTCATCTGTGCACAGTGCATGGCCACAGGCTGATCGGATTCTCCCTTGCTAAGTGCAAGCCGAATGGCCCGTCTGTGGTTGGCCATCCTCTCACAGAGTGTGCTAATGATTTTGCCCACATAAAACCGGGCACATGGATAAAAGAGCAAATATATCACAAACGTGGTATAGATATTATTTGTGTGTGGATGATGGAAAGTTTTGGTAGCAATGAGGCCATTGCACGTAGTGCAGCCCAAGCATAGGTATAATCCCTTGATATTGACATGAGTAGCCGTAGTGTAACTCTTCTTAGGATCCGTCTTCACCAAGATGTCTCAAAGATTTGTGCCCCTCCTATATGCAATCATGGGGGATAGATTTTGTGAAAATACCAGTCTTGGATCAGATTGAATCACAGGCAAGTGTTTCCTCAATACTTTGCCTGCTTCTGTGGTATTTGGTGCAAAGGTGGTTGCCATGATTAATCTTTTCTGTTCAGGAGCCGTTGCTTCTTTATAAATGAGGGTATCTTGTGTAGATGTTAAAACTTCTTTTAAGATATCATCCACAACCTGTGTTTTATAGCCCTGTTGGAGGAACTTATCCCTCATATGCTGTAGCTGGGAGACCCCTGTGGCATTGTCTGAGTTATTACGTATTACCCTAATCATTTGGGACTTAATGATACCCCTAAGTAATGCTGGGGGATGGCAGCTTGCTGCATTGAGTATAGTGTTCCTATCGGTGGGTTTGCTATATAACGTAGTGCCCAAGGAGTGTTCCTGTATGTAGATATTCAGGTCAAGGAAATGTATCTCTCTGTCACTATAAGTGATCTTAAACCTCACGATGTCTCTGTGCTATTGAAATGTTCAAACCAGTTCAGTAATGTATGCTGTGCTGCCCGTCAGACCAGAAAGACATCAATATATCTAACGAAAAAAACAATCGAGGATGTATCAGTATGCCAGAGATATTCTTTCTCAAAGTGCCAATGGTTTTGCCCACATAAAACTGGGCAAATGGACAAAAGAGCAAATATATCAAAAACGTGGTACTGCATGCAATTGAATGGTTGATAATATAGATCATATTTGTGTGTGGATGATGGAAAGTTTTGGTAGCAATGAGGCCATTGCACGTAGTGCAGCCCAAGCATAGGTATAATCCCTTGATATTGACATGAGTAACCGTAGTGTAACTCTTCTTAGGATCCGTCTTCACCAAGATGTCTCGAAGATTTGTGCCCCTCCTATATATAATCATGGGGGATAGATTTTGTGAAAATACCAGTCTTTGATCAGATTGAATCACAGGCCAGTGTTTCCTCAATATTTTGCCTAAGTAATGCTGGGTGATGGCAGCTGGCTGGATTGAGTATTGAGTTCCTATCGGTGGGTTTGCTATATAACGTATTCAACAGGAGGTCCCTCGTAATGTGTACCCTCTATAAGGGGTTTTCTGACTGCTGTCAGACTACTGGTATAAGGGATAATGGTGTAGAGACTGTTGACATTCAATGTAACAAGGATGTCCCCAGTCTCCACAACCACATCCCTCATCCTTCCAATCAAATCATTAGTATCTGAAATATATGATTTAATGTTTCTCACTGTGGGTTGCAGAAGAATGTCTATAAACTGTGCAACCGGTTGTGTCAGTGATTGTACTGCAGAAACAATTGGGCGCCCTGGAGGATGTTTGAGTGTCTTATGAATTTTAGGTATCGTGTACATATTGGGGACCCTAGGATGTTGGGTCACACAGAAATCATAAATCTGCTCAGAAAGATACCCCTGTTCATAATCAAGTTTTAGAATACCATCCAACTCTTTTTTAAAATTGGATGTAGGGTCCCTTGGTAAGATCCTATAGGTATTTGTATCAGCCAGTTGTTGCAAGATGTCCATTCTATAGTCCTCATAGTCCATCAATATGATGGCTCCGCCCTTGTCAGCAGGGCGGATGACCAGGGAATGATCATCTTGCAAAGATTTAATGGCTTTCTCTCAATGTTACTCAAGTTATGTTTCCAGGCCCTGTTATTTCTTTCATACTCCATGTCTTGTGTAATCAATCTCATGAAGGTTTTAGTGCTGACACTGCTATTCTGTGGTTCAAATGTGCTGGGTTTTTTGCACTTCTGTATAGGACTTAATGTTTCCTCCCTTAAAGGAGAGTATTGAAAATGTTCTTTAATTTTCATAATCCTATTTAGATTGTAAATGTCAATCTTAAGATCTAGTTCTGAGATAGTATGGCTGGGCTCAAAAGACAGACCTTTGTTAAGGGTTTGTCGTTCAACCGTGGTCAATATATGTTTATTTAGATTGACCACTACATCCTCCGCCGACTGTGGCATGAGGGTCTGTATCTGCCTCCCTGCCCTCCTGATGTGTGGTCTACGTTTCCTCCCCCTCCCTGTGATCTCGTGGTCACCCCTAAAAAATGGTTGGGTGTGGAATGACCCCTATGTACATACGGAGCATTATGTGTAGATTGCGGAGTGAACCCAGTTGGTGATGTTTGAGTAGTGTGCAAGGTACTTCTGTCAGTATCAGATGACTCAGCCCCACTTGTATCAATTGTAGTGAAATGTAGTCTCCTAGGTCTATGTGGTCTCCTTACCCTACCCTCTGAGGTGTTAGTAAGCCAATAAAAAGGACCATAACTTAAACTATTAAATTATTTAGTGTAGGGGCACCAGAAACGTAGCCCAACATGTCATTTTGTACATAGGATCGATGTAAAATATCAATAATAGGTGGAATAATTAGGTGCAGAGAACCAGTATAAGTGTAAAGACCAGTTTGGAGACAATTTATTGAAGTTGAATGCCATTTTTTCTAATGTTGGTTATTGACATTAGATGTAGATTTATTTTATTCGTATTGTTTTTTATTTATGTTAGTGAGTGATTAAGAGACAAATCGCCATTTTAGTATATAATTGCCTCCCCCTGCATGAATAATAGTTGCTTTGATGGTTTGCATGTTTGATTTCATATGGGCAAGCCTTATTTATATGCAAAGAGACTCCAAACGTCAGCTCTGGCTAGTGTCTGTCACCATAGCAACCACCATAGCAACTGTCAATATCGAGTGCGGCATTGAGTTAAACATTGTGGGAAGGAGGCTAAAGTAACAAGATTCAGTTGGCTATATCATGTACTTGTGTCTATGCATAGATAAGTGATATATGCTTAAAATGCATTTGTTTTTTTGTGTTTGTTTTTGTCTTCAGCCCATTACACTCACGGTCACATTTATGGTAATAGTTGAAGTGTGTGATAGGCTATGTTATGGCCGTTTCTTTGTTTATTATATATAGAAGGCTCACGTTAAGTCCAAGTGAAAGCCTTTTTTTGTTTACATTCCGAATATATGTTGTTGTTTTTTTGCTTTGAATAAGCATACTTCCGGTTTGCACACCTTGGAACGCATGGTTTGCATTCCAGCACGATTGTTTGGCACTTCCACTGAGTGAACACAGGTATTTGTCATTTGCTTTTTCACATGTGTGTATATAAGGTATGCATTTTTAACACTTTTTGTTATGCTGATGAAGGGGATGATTTCCCTGAAAAAGTTCCATTAAAACAGATTTTTGTTTACTTTAAAAAGACCTATGAGTGCATTTTCTTTGGAGGATTATATATATATATGTGTGTGTGTGTTTAAAGGTTTATATATGTATGAATGTATGCACATATTTAGAACTATAAACATATAAATAAACATTCAAATATTAATATACACATATTTATATACACAGGTATAAATATATACAGTCATGACCAACAATATTCAATTTCTGTGAGATAATGCACCATTTCACCCAGAAAACTGTTGCAATTTCAAATTTTTAGGCATTCTCATGTTTATTTCATTCTACTATTTTCAGAAAAACAAATTAGGTTTTTATAGAAAATAATACAGTACCTACAGTCAAACATGGTTGAGGTTCACTGATGTCTTGCGGGTGCTTTGCTGCTTTAGGCACTGGATGCCTTGACTGTGTACATGACCATATGAAATCTGAAGACTTCCAAAGAATTCTGTGGTGCAATGTAGGAACCAGTGTCAGAAAGTTGTGTCTCTGTCAGAGGTCATGGGTCTTACAGCAGGACAATGACCCAAATGTTACATTAAAAAGCACCCAGAAATGATTTAAGAGAAAGAGCTTGAAAATATTGAACTAGCCAGCAATGAGTCCAGATCTCAATCCCATAGAGCACCTGTGGAGAGATCTCAAAAGAGCAGTTGTGAAAAGGAACTCTTCCAATCTGAGAGACCTGGAGCAGGTCCAAAATTCTAGTAGAGAGGTGTAAGATACTCATTGATGGTTACAGGAAGGAAATGATTTGAGTTATTTTTTCCAATGGGTGTGCTACCAAATATTAAATTGAGGGTGCCAATAATTTTGTCCAGTCCATTTTTGGAGTATTGCGTAGAATGTGTCAGATTTGGCTTTTTTATCCCAATCTTTTATGTCATACCGATACAAACAAAAGAAATAAACATGAGAATGCCTAAACATTTGTAATTGCAACAATTTTCTGGGCGAAGTGGTGCATTGTCTGACAGAAATGAAGGGGTGTCAATATTTTTGGCCATGACTATATATATATATATATATATATATATATATATATATATCTATATATATATATATATATATATATATATATATATATATATGTATAAACACAGACACATTCACATATTTAAACATACACACATATATACATATACATATATATATATATATTCACAAAGATTGGTGTATGTGCACTCTCACCAACTCTTGCGACTGTCAGGGTGCTTTAAGGTAATTTGTGTGTATATATATATATATATATACACACACACACAGATTATCCGACAAAAGTGAGTACACCCCTTACATTTTTGTAAATATTTTATTATATCTTTTCATGTGACAAAACTGAAGAAATTACACTTTGCTACAATGTAAATTAGTGAGTTTACAGCCTGTATAACAGTGTACATTTGCTGTCCCCTCAAAATAACTCAACACACAGCCATTAATGTCTAAACTGTTGGCAACAAAAGTGAGTACACCCCTATGTGGAAATGTCCAAATTGGGCCCAATTAGCCATTTTCCCTCCCCGGTGTCATGTGACTCATTAGTGTTACAAGGTCTCAGGTGCGAATGGGGAGCAGGTGTGTTAAACTTGGTTTTATCGCTCTCACACTCTCTCATACTGGTCATTGAAAGTTCAATATGGCACATCATGGCAAAGAAATCTCTGAGGATATGAAAAAAATAATTGTTGCTCTACATAAAATGGCCTAGGCTATAAGAAGATTGCCAAGACTCTGAAACTGAGCTGCAGCATGGTGGGCAAGACCATACAGCGGTTTCACAGGACCGGTTCCACTCAGAACAGGCCTTGCCTGGTTGACCAAAGAAGTTGAGTGCATGTGCTCAGCATCATATCCAGAGGTTTTCTTTGGGAAATAGACTTATGAGTGCTGCCAGCATTGCTGCAGAGGTTGAAGGGGTGGGGGGTCAGCCTGTCAGTGCTCAGACCATACGCCGCACACTGCATCAAATTGGTCTGCATGGCTGTCATCTCAGAAGGAAGCCTCTTCTAAAGATGATGCACAAGAAAGCCCGCAAATGGTTTGCTGAAGACAAGCAGACTAAGGACATGGATTGCTGGAACTATGTCCTGTGGTCTGATGAGACCAAATTAATAAACTTATTTGGTTCAGATGGTGTCAAGCGTGTGTCGCAGCATCCGGGTGAGGAGTAGAAAGACAAGTATGTCTTGCCTGTAGTTAAGCATGGTGGTGGGAGTGTGATGGTCTGGACCTGCATGAGTGCTCCCTGCACTGGGGAGCTACAAATCATTGAAGGAACCATGAATGCCAACATGTACTGTGACATACTGAAGCAGAGCATGATCCCCTCCTTTCAGAGACTGGGCCGCAGGGCAGTATTCCAACATGATAATGACCCCAAACACACCTCAAAGACGATCACTGCCTTGCTAAAGAAGCAGAGGGTAAAGGTGCTGGACTGGCCAAACATGTCTCCAGACCTAAACCCTATTGAGCATCTGTCTGGTAATCCTCAAATGGAAGGTGGGGGAGCGCAAGGTCTCTAACATCCACCAGCTCCGTGATGTCATCATACAGGAGTGGAAGAGGACTCCAGTGGCAACCTGTAAAGCTATGGTGAACTCCATGCTCAAGAGGGTTAAGCCAGTGCTGGAAAATAATGGTGGCCACACAAAATATTGACACTTTGGGCCCAATTTGAACATTTTTACTTAGGGGTGTACTCACTTTTGCTGCCAATGGTTTAGACATTAATGGCTGTGTGTTGAGTTATTTTGAGGGGACAGAAATGTACACTGTTATACAGGCTGTACACTCACTACTTTACATTGTAGCAAAGTGTCATTTATTAAGTGTTGTCACATGAAAAGTTATAATAAAATATTTATGTGAGGTGTTTACTCACTTTTGTGGGATAAATAGTCATGGCCAAAAAAGTGGAGAGAAAAAGCGAAAACTGACACATTCCACACAAAACTCCAAAAATGTACTGGACAAAATTATTGGCACCCTTAATTGAATATTTGGTAGCACACCCCTTGGAAAAAAATAACTGAAATCAATCAATTGCTGTTTTGAGATCTCTCCACGGGTCCTCTATGGGACTGAGATCTGGACTCATTGCTGGCCAGTTCAGTACTCTCCAGTGCTTTGTCTTAAACCATTTCTGGGTGCTTTTTGATGTGTGCTTTGAGTCATTATCCTGCTATAAGACCCATGACCTCTGACGGAGACCCAATTTTCTGACACTGGCCCTACATTGCACCACATAATTCTTTGGTAGTCTTCAAATTTCATAATGCAATGTACACAGTCAAGACATACAGTGCCTGAAGCAGCAAAGCAACCCCAAAACATCAGTGAACATCCACCATGTTTGACTGTAGGGACTGTATTGTTTTCTTTAAAAGTCTCATTTATTTTTCTGAAAACAGTAGAATGATGGGCATTACCAAAAAGCTGTAATTTTGTTTAGTCTGTCCACAGCAAATTCTTCCAAAACGGATTTTGGCTTCCTCAGGTAAGTTTTGTCAAACTCCAATGTGGCTTTTTTATGTTTCTGTGTCAGCAGAGGGGTCCTCCTGGGTTTCCTACCATAGCGTCCCTTTTCATTCAGATGGTGATGTATAGTGCAAGCTGACACATATGTACCATATGCCTGTAGGTCAGCTTGAATTTGTCTGGAAGTTGTTTGAAATTTTTTATCCACCATTCAAACAATTATTTGTTGCAATCTTTGATCAATTTTTCTCTTTTGTTCACATCGAGGGAGATTAGTTACGGTGACATGGGCTTTAAACCTCTTGACAATGTTGTGCACAGTGGACACAGGAACATTAAGATCTCTGGAGATGGACCTTTAACCTTGAGATTGTCCATTCTTTTTCACAATTTTTGTTTTCAAATCTTTAAACAATTCTTTGCTGCTCTTTCTCTTTTTCATGCTCAGTGTGGCATAACAGAGACACAAAACAGAAAGTTTGAGTCAATATTTCACCATTTTAACTGGTAGCCAGTGTGATTTCTATATTTTCACCTCGTTAAGTGATACAGGTTAGTATATTTACAAATTATAGGTGCATCAGAAACTTGGAATGCAATTATTTATTACAATTTTTATAAGATGCTAATAATTTTGTCCAGTCTATTTTTCAAGATTTGCGTGGAATGTGTCAGATTTGGCATTTTTTTTCTCCACTTTTTTTTTGTCATTACAATACAAACAAAAGAAATAAACATGAGAATGCCTCCTAAACATGTGTGATTGCAATAATTTTCTGTGCAAAGTGGTGCATTATCTGATAGGAATGAAGGGTTGCCAATATTTTTGGCCATGACTACATATATATATATATAGATGTGCAGTCACTAGAGGCAGGTGAGGCAGTGCTTCACCTCTCATATGGGCAAAAATATATTTTTTTTATTGGCTTTAAAAAAAAAATTGTAAATTTTTTCCCCCAGCATTTTTTTTCTCTCACAGCTATATGTTGTGCAATGAAGAGGCACAATCAGGTCTGCCCACCATTACACAACATGCTGCGCCATCTACTGGATGCAAGTGGTTAAGATCATTGCATGGCTCATTAACTGCTTATTTGAGGCAGTCCTATTTGGGCTGAACCAATCCAGTGAGAGGCATTAGTAAGTGGAACATAGGGTTGGGGCTGGATGTTAAATCATATAAAACAAAACAAAAACGCAAAAAAACAACTTTCATATATTTTGTTGCTGTCCTGTGAACCTGCTAGCTTTGCTAAAGTGAAAAAGAGAGTTCTGTTCTTCCCCTCTAAGTGCAGTGGAATGTGCCACTGTCACTTCCTGAATCCTTACAGAGCAGGAGAGAGGCACAGAGAGCAGTGTTTCACCCACATCTTATTAAAGTAAGATTTTACTGAAAGATTCTGTTAGTTAAAATGATAATTTAATGAATGTGGTTTAGTGTTTGTTTACTCTTTTATAGCAGGGTCGTTTTTGTATTTTGTTTACTCAAACTTTACACCCACTAACTTAGCAGCTTGCCTCTGTTCTTCACACTAAATTATAGACTAATTTTCTGAACTCTCTGTAGCTCTGCTGTTTTATTACTTTAAAATGCAGTGCCCCCCCCCCTTGTGTGTGTGTTTGTGTGTCTCTCTATCTATCCATCTCTCTCCTTATGTGTTGTTCTCCCCCATGGTCTCTTTCTCTCTCTGTCTCTCTTCCTTCCCCTCTGACTCTCATCCCTTATGTAATGAAAGAATCTATAAGCATAATTTGCAGCATTAAAGTAAAAAGTATGTTTTAAACATATTTTAATGGGCATGGATTTCTAGATCTCATAATCAGAGCAAGCATTGTGTTATCTGGCAAGAGTTTCTGTTACAATCCTTTTAGACTAAAATCAGATGTTTACTAAGTTGACCAGTTTTCCAAGACACCATTTAAAGGGACATGAAACCCATATGAAACCCATATGCAAATTTAAATAACTTTCCAATTTACATCTAATATCTAATTTTCTTTATTCTTTTGATGTCCTTTGTTTAAAATCATATCTAAATATGCTCAGTAGCTGCTGATTGGTGGCTGCACATAGATACCTCATGTGATTGGCTCACCCATGTGCATTGCTATTTCTTCAACAAAGGATATCTAAAGAATGAAGGCGTATCCTAGCCACTGCCTCACCATCCTCTGACGTCACTGCACGTCACTGATATATATATATATATATATATATATACTGTATAAACCTCCAATTCCAAAAAAGTTGGGGCATTATGGGAAATGCAAACAAAAAAACAAAAAAAGAGTCATTTGAAAATTCAATTCACCCTATACTATATTGAAAACACATTATTAACACATTATTTGATGTTTTACTTTGTGAATTTAATGTATTTTTGAAAATATACACTTATTTCAAATCTGATGACTGCAACATGTTCCAAAAAAGTTGGGACAGGGGAAATTTCGGACTAATAACGATGTGACAAGTTGAAATAAGAAGGTGATGTGAAACAGGTGAGACAATCCTTCAAGGATGAGTCGAGGCTCGCCAATCCGCCAACAGATGCGATTCATGAAATCCAGTCAAATCTAGTTGTGTAAAGGGCAAGGCCAAAAAACACTTCTGAATGCGTGTGATCTCCGATCCCTCAGACGTCACTGTCTCAAAAACCGCCATGAGTCTGTAATGGATATCTTGACAAGGGCTTGGAATATTTTGGTAAACCTTTGTCAGACAACACCATTGAAAGCTGCATCAACATATGCAAGTTAAGGCTTTACTATGCAAAGCAGAAGCTATACATAAACACTGTCCAGAAGCACCACTGACTTCTCTGGGCTCGGACTCATCTCCAATGGACAGTAACACAGTGGAATCATGTTTTGTGGTCCGACGAGTCAACATTTCAAATATATTTTGGAAAAAATAGCTGCTGTGTTCTCTGGGTCGGTCTTTCTAGGGACGTCCCTGCTTTTTCCAGCAGTGTAACACCAAACCATATTCTGTCTGGATTACAAAAGCATGAGTGCATAAGCAGAGAATGTGGGTGCTAGCATGGCCTGCCTGCAGTCCTGACCTGTCTATGATTGAAAATGTGTGGTGCATTATGAAGCACAAAATAAGGCAGCGAAATCCCCATACAGTTGCGTAGCTGAAGACATGCATAATGGATGAATGAGGGGAAATTCCACTTGCTAAACTTAACCAACTGGAGTCCTCAGTTCCCAAATGCTTAATAAGTGTTATTAAAACAAAAGGTGATGTTACACAGTGGTAAACAGTCGATTGTCCCAACTTTTTTGGAGTTTGTTGCAGTCATCAGATTTGAAATGAGTGTATATTTTCAAAAAATACATTAAATTCCCAAAGTAAAACTTCATACAATGTATTAATATTAAGTCAGATTACAAATTTTGAGCAGGGAAATTAACAGCCGCAACATTTTCAGCATTATTTCACCTCCCTATAGCGCTACTATTACAGGTTTGCAAAAAGCAGGCTTGTGAGGGTGATATGGTGGCGTTGAGCTCAATGCTTCACCCAAATACAAGCACTGTTTTGATGTGCTTCCCCATAGACATCAATAGGGAGAGCCGGCAAAAGAAAAGCCTAACACCTGCAATCAGGGGAAAAAAAGCTCCGTAACGCAGCCCCATTGATGTCTATGGGGAAAGAAAAAGTTTGTTTAAACCTAACACCCTAACATAAAAACCACATCTAAACACCCCTAATCTGCCGCCCCCGACATCGCCGCCACCTACATACAGTTATTAACCCCTAATCTGCCTCCCTTATTATCGCCGCCACCTAAATATATCTATTAACCCCTAATCTGCCGCTCCCGATATCGCCGCCACCTACATACAGTTATTAACCCCTAATCTGCTGCCCCTAACATCGCTGCCACCTAAATACACTTATTAACCTCTAATCTGCCTCCCTTAACATCGCCGCCACCTACATTACAGTTATTAACCCATAATCTGCCGCCCTTAACATTGCCGCTACCTACATTACAGTTATTAAACCTTAATCTGCTTCCCCAATGTCGCCGCCACTATACTAAAGTTCTTAACCCCTAAACCTCTGGCCTACAACATCACTAACACTAAATAAATATATTAACACCTAAACCTAACCCTAAAGTAACCCTAACCCTAACTCCCCCTAACTTAAATATAATTAAAATAAATCTAAATACAATTTGCAATTATTACCTAAATAATACCTATTTTAAACTAAATACTTATCTGTAAAATAAAACCTAAGATAGCTACAATATAACTAATAGTTATATTGTAGCTAGCTTAGGTTTTATTTTTATTTCACAGCTGTTTGTATTTATTTTAACTAGGTAGACTAGTTAGTAAATAGTTATTAACTATTTAATAAATACCTAGTTAAAATAAATACAAAATTACCTGTAAAATAAAACCTAACCTGCCTTACACTAAAACCTAACATTGCATTAGAATAACATACTTTAAATTAATACAATACAATTATCTAAATTACAAAGAAAAACAAAACACTAAATTACACAAAATAAAACATGAAATTATCAAAAATAAAAATGAATTACTCCTAATCTAATAGCCCTATCAAAATAAAAAGCCCCCCCAAAAATAAAAAAAACCCTAGCCTACACTAAACTGCCAATGGACCTTAAATGGGCCTATTGGGGTGCATTGCCCCAAAGAAATCAGCTCTTTTACCTGTAAAAAAAATACAACACAATACAATACAAACAACCCCCAGCAGTAAAACCCAACACCCACACAACCAAACCCCCCAAATAAAAACCTAGCTAAATAAACCTGTGCTAACCATTGCCCTGAAAGGGGCATTTTGGATGGGCATTGCCATTAAAAGGGCATTTAGCTCTTTTACTGCCCAAACCCTAATCTAAAAATAAAACCAACCCAATAAACCCTTTAAAAAAACTAACACTAACCCCCGACAATCCACTTACAGTTCTCGAAGACCGGACATCCATCCTCATCTAGGTGACAGAAGTCTTCATCCAAGCGAGCAGAAGTCCTCATCAAAACCGGCAGAAGTCTTCATCCAATTGGGCAGAAGTCTTCATCCAGATGGCATCTTCTATCTTCATCCATCCGGCGTGGGGCGGGTCCATCTTCAAGACATCCGGCCCAGAGCATCCTCTTCTTCCGATGGTCAAATTAGAATGAAGTTTCCCTTTAAGGTACATCATCCAAGATGATGTCCCTTACATTCCGATTGGCTGATAGAATTCTATCAGCCAATCGGAATTAAAGGTGAAAAAATCCTATTGGCTGTTGCAATCAGCCAATAGGATGAGCTTTCATCCTATTGACTGATCCAATCAGTCAATAGAATGCAAGCTCAATCCTATTGGCTGATTGGATTAGTCAATAGGATGAAAGCTCAATCCTATTGGCTGATTGCAACAGCTAATATGATTTTTTCACCTTTAATTCCTATTGGCTGATAGAATTATATCCTAAACCAATTGGAACATAAGGGATGCCATCTTGGATGACGTACCTTAAAAGGAAACTTCATTCTACATTGACCATCGGAAGAAGAGGATGCTCCGCACCGGATGTCTTGAAGATGGACCCACTCCGCACCAGATGGATGAAGATTGAAGATGCTGTTTGGATGAAGACTTCTGCCCACTTGGATGAAGATTTCTGCTAGCTTCGATGAGGACTTTGGCTCGCTTGGATGAAGACTTCTGCCGGCTTCGATGAGGATTTCTGCCGCTTGGATGAGGATGGATGTCCGGTCTTCGAAAACTGTAAGTGGACCGTCGGGGGTTAGTGTTAGGTTTTTTTAAGGGTTTATTGGGTGGTTTTTATTTTTAGATTAGTGTTTGGGCAATGTAAAAAAGAGCTAAATGCCCTTTTAAGGGCAATGCCCATCCAAATGCCCTTTTCAGGGCAATGGTTAGCTTTGTTTTTTTTAGATAGGTTTTTATTTGGGGGGTTTGGTTGGGTGGGTGGTGGGTTTTACTGTTGGGGGGTTGTTTGTATTTTGTTTTACAGGTAAAAGAGCTTATTTCTTTGGGGCAATGCCCCGCAAAAGGCCATTTTAAGGGCCATTGGTTGTTTAGGGTAGGCTAGGGTTTTTTATTTTGGGGGGCTTTTTTATTTTGATAGGGCTATTAGATTAGGAGTCATTCATTTATATTTTTGATAATTTCATTTTTATTTTGTGTAATTTAGTGTTTATTATTTTTTTGTAATTTAGATAATTGTATTTGATTATTTTTTATTTTTTTATTTTATTGTAATGTTAGGTTTTAGTGAATAGGTTCGCCAAAATAAGTGATTACTATACTATATAAGAATTGGTATTGCAACCTAAAAAACACAATTTAGACACATTTCATAATCTGAAAAGATATCGTAAAGCCAATAGCAGGAGTCCCAAAATTAATAAATTCCCAATTAGAGGATATAACGGAACCCAGGACACAGGGTGATGTAATGCCTGCTTAAGGAGGAGGACCTGGCCAAACTCCTGTTTTCCACTCTTGAGAGGTCAATTTGAAGGTCTGAACAAATAGCATATTCTTCAATAGTTTTGCTTATCTGGAAAATCTTGTCATTAACTGTTTCTGGAGCAGGACCTGGAGAAAAGAATGAAAATGAAAACTGCATTTAATTAGAAATTTTATGGAGAATGGATAGAAAAGTTCCCCGGTGGGTCCTTCCAACATTTTGAATCCCACATAATTAAGGAAGATACCCCTACATCACGTTTGCTGTCCTGAGAGAGATAGTTAGACAGCATACTCTAAAATTCCTGGCCTGCCTGTATAGCACTTGTTTGTGCTTTTCCAAATGTGAGTGCATTTTCATCGCCTTGCATTTGCTGTGCCATTTGTTTAAAAATATTAAGCTATGAGCGCCTTCTTTTTGTACATTTCTCTATAGGTATTTACTAACTAGTTTACCTAGTTAAAATAAATACAAATTTTCCTGTGAAATAAAAATAATACCTAAAATAGCTACAATGTAACTATTAGTTATATTGTAGCTAGCTTAGGGTTTATTTTACAGTTGAGACTCAAGTTCCTGCACTCACATATGTTTTCACATTAGTTTGTGGTAGAGTGGGAGTATTTTTGAGGAAGGGGTGATGGGAATAAGCCCATATCAATAGCAATAAAATAAATATAAAATAAATAATACATAATTGAAAATAAAAATAGAAATAAATAGGAAATAATCCCCGTCTCTCTCTCTCTCTCTCTCTCTCTCTCTCTATATATATATATATATATATATATATGTATTTATATAATTTTATATCTTTATATAGTTGAATTTTAATAAAGTAGGTAACCTTTTTGTGAAATGTATGCAATTAAATGAGGGCAGAAACAATAAGTTGCAATATTGATTCCCACCTGTGTTGTGCATATTTTAAACACATAAAGGTTATTTTGTGAATCACATCACATAATATTCATCACATTATCATTCTTTTACAAAATCATTTCTATGCATTAAATATATAAAAATATTTTAAAATTTTGTTAATATAATTGCTGTGTGAATCCTAGGTTTTTAATGGGTATGAATTTAATTTTAATTTTGTTTAGCGGCTCATTGATCAAATGTTTTTTATGACAGTTTTACATATTGCCGTTATCACTGCTTTAGTGCTGATGTTATTTATTTGTAATGAATTTCACTTGAAATGAATGTTTTTAATAGTTTTAATGAAAACATTTTACCTAAAAGTCATTAACTTATTTATTCATATACTTTAGTTTTCAAATTAAATGCATTTTTTTAGCGTTTTTTTAGCGTTATTTTTGATATATGTACTGTAGATCTAAATCTGAATAGACATATCAGGCATTGTGTATATAAATAGAATCAATATGATCCCTTAACAAAAATGGCATTAGAGATGTCCGTGACCTCAGATGAAGAGAGGAGTGGTCTAATGGATACAGTACTTAATACGTAAGGTTGTTAGAGTGGGCAGCCTCTGATGAAGTAGGGGGAATCCCTATGAAACGCGTAAGGCCACACCCACCACATTACATCATCACATTTACCTGATCCAGCATCCGCAAGTAGCCAGCTTTCAACTTGTGTGATAACTGATTGAGGAATATACGTGGTGGTATTTATACAAACTGTATTGCTTTTTATCAACTACATGATATGTACTTATGGAATGGTTTTAAATACATTTGGGGACGGTAAAAGGATACAAGGTAAACCGGGACTGTGAGTGGAATTTTCTTTGCCATGGATGTTGTGATAAACACACACCGGACCTTCAGACTGAGTGAGCTGCATACAACAGCTGCAGTTTTTTGCCTTGAGAGACCTAAGTTGTTCCCCAGTGCGCCTATCATACCTCATATGTTTGAGGTTCGACTTTGTGAGTGTGAATTTGTGATTTTGAATAAATATCTGTGTTTTAACTGACTTATTACACTTAGAGGGGTTGCGCCCTGTTTCTCCCTTTTTTCATTTTTTTTGAGTATTTAGTTTTAAATAGGAATTATTTAGGTAATAATAGTAAGTTTTATTTAGATTTATTTTAATTATATTTAAGTTAGGGGTGTTAGGGTTAGAGTTACATTAGGGTTAGGTTTAGGGATTAATAGGTTTATTATTGCAGCAGAGTGGGCGGACGGCAGATTAGGGGTTAATACTATTTAAATAGTGTTTGCGATGCGTGATGGTGGCGGTTTAGGGGTTAATAATTTTATTATAGTGGCAACAGTGTCAGGAAGCGGCGGAATAGGAGTTAATGCATTTTTTAAGTTGCGGCGATGTCCTGAGCAGCAGATTAGGGGTTAATAATTTTAGTTTAGTGTTTGCGATGTGGGAGGACCTTGGTTTAGGGGTTTATAGGTAGTTTATGGGGGTTAGTGTACTCTGTGACAGTTTAGTTATGAGTTTTATGGTACAGCTTTGTAGCATAAAACTCATACAGTGGATATAAAAAGTCTACACACCCCTGTTAAAATGTCAGGTTTCTGTGATGTAAAAAAATTAGACAAAGATAAATCATTTCAGAAAGTTTTTCACCTTTAATGTGACCTATAAACTGTACAACTCAATTGAAAAACAAACTAAAATCTTTTAGGTAAAGGGAAATAAAAATAAAAAAGTAAAATAATATGGTTGCATAAGTGTGAACACCCTTTTTATAACTGGGGATGTAGCTGTGTTCAGAATTAAGCAATCACTTCAAAATCATGTTAAATAGGAGTCAGTACACACCAGTCATCATTTAAAGTGCCTCTGATTAACCCCAAATAAAGTTCAGCTGTTCTAGAAGGTCTTTCCTAACATTTTGTTAGTCGCATCTTACAGCAAAAGCCATGGTCCGCAGAGAGCTTCTAAAGCATCAGAGGGATCTCATTGTTAAAAGGTATCAGTCAGGAGAAGGGTACAAAAGAGTTTCCAAGGCATTAGATATACCATGGAACACAGTGAAGACAGTCATCATCAAGTGGAGAAAATATGGTGCAACAGTGACATTACCAAGAACTGGATGTCCCTCCAAAATTGATCAAAAGACGAGAAGAAAACTGGTCTGGGAGGCTGCCAAGAGGCCTACAGCAACATTAAAGGAGCTGCAGGAATATCTGGCAAGTACTGGCTGTGTGGTATATGTGACAACAATCGCCCGTATTCTTCATATGTCTGGGCTATGGGGTAGAGTGGCAAGACGGAAGCCTATACTTACAAAAAAAAAATCTAAGCCCGTGTAACTACTGACTTTAGATGGCGTTACGGATCTTGTCATTTTAGGCTGTACCGCTCACTTTTTGGCCTCACCGCAAAACTCGTACTACTGGCACTATGGGAGTCCCATTGAAAAAGGACTTTTCTTAAAGTGCGGTACTGACGTTGCGTGAAGGCCAAAAAGGTGGGCCATAACAATGCTTTTTCATGCATAACGCGAAACTCGTAATCTAGCTGAATGTATTTTAATATAGTACAGGCTAAATTGAATTTTCAAATGAATCTTTTTGTTTGATTTTTTTGCATTTTCCATACTGTCCTAACTTTTTTGGAATTGGGGTTGTGTATATATATATATATATATATATATATATATATATATATATATATCGTTTGTGGGAAACGGCACTCGCCAAATAAGCAGCAACCAGGTGCTCGGCAGGGCAAATACACACAGTATGAAAGAACTGGGTCCAACGGACGGCCTCCGTTGTTGAATATGATCCAAGAACAGCCGGCACACAGGGAATTTTTCAAAAATCCGATTTATTTAACAGAAGAGAAACCAGACGTTTCGGCTCTGTCGTGAGCCTTTCTCAATGGTATACAGACCGGATAATGTGAACCTACAAACACCACCCCTAAATACCTACCCCACACACAGTGATGGCCAATCAGCATGCAGAGGTGTGTCGCTCCCTCCCGCGCATATCAAACTCACCTGGACATCCGAAAACAGCTGATTCCCAGCACGTGCGTCATGACGTCATCACGTCATACCGCGTTGCGTGGAAATGACTGTGTCACAGGTATCCATGGCAAACACCGGGTAAACAAATACCTCCGGTTGTCATGGTGATGCGTGCGAGACGTTGCAACAACCGCCAAACACCTGATGGGCACAAATATACAGTGTTTGCCACAGCTTGTGGAAATGTCTGAAAAATTCTTGGAGAGGGGCTATCCACCAACGCTGATAGAACAACAATGCTGCAAAGCACTGGATCTAACTCAGGACTTGGCTACCACTAAAAGAATTAGGAATGAACAACCTAAACGACTGAACTTTATAACTACCTACAGCCCAGGATCTAGGCTGACGCAGGATGTGATCAACAAGAATTGGCTAATGTTGTCTAAGGACACAAGCCTTCCCTTCAAGGATATGCCAGAAACCAAGGGTGGTATACAAACGGGCAAGTAATCTGAGGGACCTGCTGGTGATAAGTGACCCTACACACTGCTACGAAAAACAGACGTGGCTGAACAGAGGAAAACCAGGTTGCTACAAATGTGGCAGTTGCGTTACATGCAACAACCTCCTAGCAGGGACCACCTTCCAACATCCTCACAACAACAAGAGGTATAAAATTAAATACAGACTAACCTGCTCCACAGATTTTGTGATTTACGCTATTATCTGTCCATGTTCCAAATACTACATTGGTAAAACTGTGACACCGTTCAAGGAAAGTCTGGCTAATCACAAGACGGCGATCCATCAGGCCATTGACAAGGGATGGTCAGAACAGCCGGTGGCACGCCACTTTGCGGAAGCGGGCCACAGTGTTGCTTCACTACGAGTAATTCTAATTGACCATGTCCCTCGCCATAGGCGAGGTGGGGACAGAGAACGAGCATTGCTGAAACTAGAGGCTCGGTGGATTTTCACCTTGGACACAGTAACACCCCAAGGACTGAATGCCAACATAGACTTTGGTTGTTGTTACAAGTAATTTTTGGACACTATGGGAGTCATCCTGTTGAAACATGTTTCTACCTACTCCTCTTGAGTATGATGCCAATACAATGGTAATATTTTGAGCTCCTTTGGCTTATATATACTTGCTACACCCCACATGCCCTGATACCATATTGGGTATAGAGGGCTGTGATATATGTTGAATCATTGGTTTTTGTAGCTTAATAAGCCTTTTTCTATAAATATGTAGTTAATTACCCTAGTACCAGTAAAATAGATATCTGTTTCTATTTAATAATTTTTTGCACTATTGCTCTTACAGAGCTTTTATTTATGGCCCTTATTTTTGTTCATCACTATGTCACTGTATATTTGTGCCCATCAGGTGTTTGGTGGTTGTTGCAACGTCTCGCACGCATCACCATGACAACCGGAGGTATTTGTTTACCCGGTGTTTGCCATGGATACCTGTGACACAGTCATTTCCACGCAACGCAGTATGACGTGATGACGTCATGACTCGCGTGCTGGGAATCAGCTGTTTTCGGATGTCCAGGTGAGTTTGATATGCGCGGGAGGGAGCGACACACCTCTGCATGCTGATTGGCCATCACTGTGTGTGGGGTAGGTATTTAGGGGTGGTGTTTGTAGGTTCACATTATCCGGTCTGTATACCATTGAGAACAGCTCCCTGTGTGCCGGCTGTTCTTGGATCATATTCAACAACGGAGGCCGTCCGTTGGACCCAGTTCTTTCATACTGTGTGTATATATATATATATATATATATATATATATATATATATATATATATATATATATATATAGAAAGGGTAAGTCCCACCAGGGGGAATGAAGGAGGAGACCCAGAGACAGCAAACAAGATATAAGAATCTTTAATTCTTTAGTTCAGCCAAACGGCCAAATGACAGGTGCAAGTACAGGTAGACACCTGACGCGTTTCGCGCATGCGTACATGCGCTTCATCAGAGCATATATATACACACTCATTAGAGCCCTTTCCTGTCAAACACTTTGCCAAATACTATATTCCTTTTAACCCTTTTAAAATATTTGTATCATTATTAAAATTATATAATTTATTAAAAAGTCCATATATGAGTGTAATACTTTATTTTAATATTTTTATGATGTGTTTTGTGAAAAAATAAATTAACCCTTATACTTTACTTCAGGTATCAAGTTGTGATAAATATTCTAGCACAGTTTTGGTTTTCACTCAAGTACAAGCTACAGCTTACAGCTTAATATCAGCACTATTTGGTGTGGTTGCAATCTCCATTGAAAGTATAAATTGTGCTAGAACAATGTCGGCCATGCTAATCCATATCTGCTAAAAGGGATTTACCATGGACTTGAAATACCAAATTGTAATACTTTTTGTCATGGCCTGTGATATCATTAGCGAATGACTTGTAATCTGGCCCAAAATGTTTTATGGTTTTCGCTTTCTTGTTAGATAAAAGTGTTGTTGTTATTCCTAACATCCAATAAGCATTAGAACAACAGTATATATATAACAAAGGGCACCATGTACTAAACGGCGGGCGGACAGCTTCTTAACTCGCGAAGCTGTCCGCCCGCCTCCGCTACACATGGGCAGCGGATCTGTTGATCCGCTTGCCTGTATGTATCATTACACACTCATCGGAGTGTGTAATGCCCGCCACTTCAATCGCGCGACCAATCACACGACTGAAGGGGCTGTCAATCACCGAGAAAGCGCGCTCTCTGTGATTTTGCTTTGCCACCTAAGAGATGGCGTAGGGTGTAGGAAGCAGCAGTCTAATGACCGCTGCTTCTTACATTGCGGGAAGCAGGCTCGCATATGCGAACCTGCCCCGCAAAGGCTCCGGAGCAGCTTTCGCTGCTTCGTACATGGAGCCCAATGTATGAATTTTGTGCTTGTTTCAATTACTCATTAACATGCAGCATTTTCATTTAAAAAGTTTAAAGCATTGTTGTGGTTCTAATGCATAATATAAAAACGCACTTTAATGCCTCTTTCAGGTGGAATTTGCATTGCATTTACAATTCTTCGTTGATTTAAGTATTTTAGAGAAATAAATGCATCCAATCTTTATAAAATCACATTGAAGCATTAACTACATTTTACAATGTGAAATCATCCACACTTACATGTTTATGACACCTTTGAGTGATGTTTTTATACAAGGTAGATGATAAATATTATTTTCCCAATATAATTACAGTGCATGTAGTAAAAGTGCAAATGTGTTTTTACTTTATGCATAAAATTAGGATTTGATAGACATATTTCAGATTCATAATTTTATTCAAGCTTTTATGTTAAGTCTGATATTAAAATAGTCTAGTACAAAAGTATTAAAAATACCTGTAATCCGACTAAAATAAATATGTTAAGAATGTACTTTTTACAAAGTGTAAGCAAATTAATTTGTGTAGTCTGTCTTTAAATTTCTTATACTATTAAATGTTAGCAACAGAATAAACTTTGCAATCTAGAAATTAACATCAGAATAATTTATCTTGGCTAATATCCAATTGGCTAGTACCAATGTTTTCCCTCTCCCAAGGGGGAGAAATATAAATGCCTACTCTCCAAACTATCTGATTAAATAAGACTTCTGTTGTGATTCCACCTCCCCTACTTTTTGTGATGACCATCAGAAGGTGGAGTGGACAGGTAAAGCTGAAAAAGAACCTGTTAAGTATCAGCCAGGGTTATTAGCCAAAATATAGAAATTGCTTATATTTTAGTTTTAACTTCCAGTTATCTTTGTCCTTCCTTCTTAATACATACAAGTTACACAAATGCATAGAAACATAGATTTTGATAGCATAAAAGAATCATATGCCCAAAAGTATGCCCCAAATCTCCTAGAAGTGTAAGCATATCTAGTTAGTAGGATAGTCTTATGCTTATTCCAGGCATTCTCACACTCCCCCACAGTGTTTGTCCTTAAGCCCTCTAATCAAACTTTATTTAATGAATAAACCACCCTTGCTGTGAAGAAGTGTTTCCACAAAATACTCTTGAACCTACTACCGTTCAGCTTGAGATCATGAGCACTTGTTCTGGAATTTTTCTTTCCATGAATAAATACTCATAGCCTCAGTTTTTTTCTAAGCTCATTAATATACTTGAAAATTACTATAACCTATTTCCCTTCTCTCCTCTAAGCTATACATATTTAGGTCATTGAGAATTTCCTAGTAAGTTTAAATTTTAGACAATATAACATTTTAGGACCCTCATTTGAACTAATTCCAGTTTGTTTATAGCCTTCTGGAGATATGGCCTCCAGAACTACACATACTATTCAAGATGAGGCTAACTAGTATCTGTACATAAGAACATGACTGTTTCTGGACTTACTCATTGCAATATTATATTGTTGAAAAAATAATGGCTGTACTTTTAGGCATGTATCCTTATGAAGCTTAGCTGCCATTTTCGTATTGTTAGATACTGTGCGTTTTGGTATTTAGAATTCTGTTAATGTGTTGAATTGATTAGGCACTACAGTTATTCTAGCTGGTGAAAACAAAGCTTGCGTCCAAAGTCTTGTTCTTCTTTTGTAACAGCCAGTAAAGTGTCAATGAGTCTGTAGATATGACATTTTCTTTCCTAAATGCATAATTTTACACTTTGCAATGTTAAACTTTAGATCCCAGTCATTTGTCCAATCCTCAATTTGTTTTAATATTAATTATCATTTGCTCCATCCTCCTTGGGACATCAACTCTATTGCAGATTGTTGTATTGTCTGCATTTCACATACTTTCCCTTTAGCCCATTAATGATATCACTTATAAATCTGTTAAACAAAACAGACTCCAGTACTGACCCCCTGAGGAACACCATTAGTAAATGACTCCTCTGCTAAATGCTCTGTCTTCTATTTTTAAGCCAGAATTTTACTCAGTTCACGATGCAGATACAGTTTATGACTTAGTTTGATGTGTGACAGTGTCAAATGTTTTGCTGAAATCTAGATATGATACATACACTACTCCATCTTGGTCCAACACTTTAGTTACATCATTAAAGAAGTCAATTAGATTAGTCGGAGATGATCTTCCTGAAGAAAAATCATGATGATTTTTGTCTTTTAAATTGTCTTTTTGTAAGTCAAAATTCTTTGATACAATGCTGTATCACAGAAAGAATATGACATAACAAGGCCGAACAATACTGCAAAAAAATAAATAAATAAATAAATAAATTAAAAAAACAAAACTATATCTTAGATTAAAAGTGGAGCACAAAATTCTTAAAACTATTGAGCGCTAACACCGCTCAAGATAAATCAATAGCAACCCTTATCCTTATTAACAAAATGTAAACAAAACTATTTCAACTATTTTGGTGTTCACATTGTTTTAAAAAGGATATAGTAAATGACAAGGTGTTTGACAAAGGGCCGGGCTGGGACCAAAAATAGGCCTGGGCATTTAAAAGCAAAGTAGCTCACTCATATACACACACACCTCTCACACATACACACTCACACACATTGACACTCACACACACAGACACACTTACACACACAAACTCACACACAGACACACAGACAAACTCAACACAGATAAACACACACATACACTCACACAGAGACTCTCACACTTACAGAGACATTAACACACAGAGAGAGACACACACAGACACACCTGCAGAAAAACGTACACACCCAAAGCCACTATAATACAAACATATTAATGCACACACCCAGTGACTTTAAAACCCTGTTATTTTCAAGGGGACATGAAACCCATTTTTTTTCTTTCATGTTTCAGATAGAAAATGCAGTTTTAAACAACTTTCCATGATATTTCTATTATCGGATTTGCTTTGTTCTCTTGGTACCCTTGTTGAACAGCAAACCTAGGTAGGTACAGGAGCAGCAATGCACTACTGGGAGCTAACTGCTGATTGGTGGCTGCACAAATATGCCTCTTGTCATTAGCTTACGCAATGTGTTTAGCTAGCTCAGAGTAGTAAATTGATGCTTCTTTAACAAAAGACAAAACGAGAATAAAGCATATTTGATAATAAAAGTAAATTGGTAAGTTGTTTAAAATAGTATGTTCTATCTGAATCATGAAAGTAGTATTACAAATCAAATACAAATGCAACAATCTTTTGCAGTTTTCTTAGCTTAAATAAACCTTAATGTCTGTGAGAGATCCCAGGATAACCTTAGACTGAAAAAGATTCTCCAAAAAAAAGATGTTTAATGTGTTCCAGCTATATATTATATTTTAGACCACCAATGTGTCCTAATAGAGAACTTATTTGAGTGTGTGAACATGTCAGTACTATATCCACTGGACCACTACGGAATTTATATACAGGGAGTGCAGAATTATTAGGCAAGTTGTATTTTTGAGGATTAATTTTATTATTGAACAACAACCATGTTCTCAATGAACCCAAAAAACTCATTAATATCAAAGCTGAATAGTTTTGGAAGTAGTTTTTAGTTTGTTTTTAGTTATAGCTATTTTAGGTCGATATCTGTGTGTGCAGGTGACTATTACTGTGCATAATTATTAGGCAACTTAACAAAAAACAAATATATACCCATTTCAATTATTTATTTTTACCAGTGAAACCAATATAACATCTCAACTTTCACAAATATACATTTCTGACATTCAAAAACAAAACAAAAACAAATCAGTGACCAATATAGCCACCTTTCTTTGCAAGGACACTCAAAAGCCTGCCATCCATGGATTCTGTCAGTGTTTTGATCTGTTCACCATCAACATTGCGTGCAGCAGCAACCACAGCCTCCCAGACACTGTTCAGAGAGGTGTACTGTTTTCCCTCCTTGTAAATCTCACATTTGATGATGGACCACAGGTTCTCAATGGGGTTCAGATCAGGTGAACAAGGAGGCCATGTCATTAGATTTTCTTCTTTTATACCCTTTCTTGCCAGCCACGCTGTGGAGTACTTGGACGCGTGTGATGGAGCATTGTCCTGCATGAAAATCATGTTTTTCTTGAAGGATGCAGACTTCTTCCTGTACCACTGCTTGAAGAAGGTGTCTTCCAGAAACTGGCAGTAGGACTGGGAGTTGAGCTTGACTCCACCCTCAACCCGAAAAGGCCCCACAAGCTCATCTTTGATGATACCAGCCCAAACCAGTACTCCACCTCCACCTTGCTGGCGTCTGAGTCGGACTGGAGCTCTCTGCCCTTTACCAATCCAGCCACGGGCCCATCCATCTGGCCCATCAAGACTCACTCTCATTTCATCAGTCCATAAAACCTTAGAAAAATCAGTCTTGAGATATTTCTTGGCCCAGTCTTGACGTTTCAGCTTGTGTGTCTTGTTCAGTGGTGGTCGTCTTTCAGCCTTTCTTACCTCGGCCATGTCTCTGAGTATTGCACACCTTGTGCTTTTGGGCACTCCAGTGATGTTGCAGCTCTGAAATATGGCCAAACTGGTGGCAAGTGGCATCTTGGCAGCTGCACGCTTGACTTTTCTCAGTTCATGGGCAGTTATTTTGCGCCTTGGTTTTTCCACACGCTTCTTGCGACCCTGTTGACTATTTTGAATGAAATGCTTGATTGTTCGATGATCACGCTTCAGAAGCTTTGCAATTTTAAGAGTGCTGCATCCCTCTGCAAGATATCTCACTATTTTTTTACTTTTCTGAGCCTGTCAAGTCCTTCTTTTGACCCATTTTGCCAAAGGAAAGGAAGTTGCCTAATAATTATTCACACCTGATATAGGGTGTTGATGTCATTAGACCACACCCCTTCTCATTACAGAGATGCACATCACCTAATATGCTTAATTGGTAGTAGGCTTTCGAGCCTATACAGCTTGGAGTAAGACAACATGCATAAAGAGGATGATGTGGTCAAAATACTAATTTGCCTAATAATTCTGCACTCCCTGTATATATATAAATAAATATATATATATATATATATATACATTTTTAAATAGTAAACTTCTAGCATTTGTCTATTGTGTTAAGTATATTTTTGATATACACATAAATAGTCTATTACCGGACCTCATACTTTATACGAGTTAGAGGTCATAGGTATTTTAGACTAAGATTAAAAAATATACTGATAGAATTTCTCTTTTTTTTATTTGAGAAATAAAAAGTATATTCAAGGGGTATTGTTTTTTAGCTGCAATTTCCATATTCTAGGAATTGTGTATAAATACAAAACCCAACACTTAATCTACAGGAAAATCAACTACATAGTCTTCTCACCATTACTACAGATAGGGATATATAGCCCCTCCTTGCAAAATATACACCTCATAAATGTGAGATATACTAAGGTGAGAATTCCATTTGTCTAAATATAATAGTGTTTAAAATTGAAATATTACACTATATTATATTTTCTTTGTTCTTTTCTCTCAAGAACTTGGAGTGCTATTCTCAAAACCACCCCTTCTTTCTAAGATGAATACTTGCTGGGGGTAGCAAGCAATCACGAAACAAGCAGGATAAGTCATTTAATAAATAGAAAAAAAAATAATCTTTACATTAAAGAGAAGCAACTTCACATAAAGGGGCCGATTTAACATGCTGCAAATGCAGCAGTTTCCACGGGAGCCGTCAGGCTCACCGGAAACATAAGTTAAGACCGCTGCTCCTTTACTTATTCGCCACCTCAGAGGCAGTGGACAGCAATCATCCCGATCAGATATAATCGGGATGATTGAAACCCCCTGTTAGCGAATCTGAATGGGGCGGCATTGCACAAGCATTCCACTAGAAATGCTTGTGCAATGTTAAATGCCAACAGCATATGCTGTCGCATTCAGCGATATCAGACAGACATGATCAGCTACAGCATCTTAATAAATCGGCCCCATAGAGAGTGCTGAAAATATCCACTCCTACCTAGTAATTTTTTTTTTCTTTTAACCACAAGTGTTTTAAAAGCAGTCTTTAACTAATCAATCATGACTGCTTATACGTTTTGAAACTATTTAGACACCACAAATAGACAGAGATCCAGGTCTATAAACAATAACCAAGGAACTGATAATAATGAAACCAATTCAGACATTAATCCTAGATCATTATTCAGACGTTTAGAAAAACTCAAAAAACTCAATCTTAGTAATTTGCATCATATCAAAGGCTTGGAAAATGATCAGAAAACTGATACAATCGCCAAGGGCCTTATATTAACAAATACTCCCATGTTTATTGCTACATATATTAAACATATTATAGACAATAAGATATTACATTTTGGAAATAAGACAAAAATTACAACCAAACAATGAGGACATCTACTACTTCAGAAAAAACAAACACCTTCACAATACAGTGGATGAGAAAGATAAATTCATATCCACAAACACAAAAACAGAATCAAAACAAACATTTTTTAGAGATAAGGAAAATAAAAGAATCTCCTTTAGAATAACATGTAGCCTCAACAGGCAGACAACTAAAACACAGACTAGACTGTGGAGAAGAGGATGTACAGGAGGGAAAAGCTTAAACAGAAGAAAAACAGACAGAATGTTCTGATAAAACGTTTGTCATTTGCCCCTAATAATATACATACAGTGCCTCCACTAATATTTGCACCCTTGGTAAAAATAAACAAATAGGCTGTAAAAAATTGTCTTATTGTTTAACCTTTTGATCTTTTGATCAAAAAATACACAAAAATACTCTGCTCTCATGGATATCAAACATTTGCAAACACAAAACAGATTTATCCAAAAAATAAATAAAACTTTGTTAAATATATGTGTGGCACAATTATTGGCACCCCTATCAATTCATCTGAGATAAATATATTTTAAGTATATTCCTGATTATATTTTACCTTTTTTAGTACACCTGGGTTACTAGGAACAGGAAATTGTTCAACCATGACTTTCTGTTTCATATGGGGTATAAATGAGGAAAAACATTGGCCAAATTCCTTTAGTCATTCTTTACAATGGGTAAGAACAAGGAATATAGCTGTGACATGCAACACAAGGTTGTGGAGCTTCACTTAATGTGAAGTGGCTATATGAAAATAGCAAAAGCATTCTATAGTTAGAATGATGTTATTGATATGAAGTTAGAAGGATGTTATTGATATAACTGTAAAGAATCCTCGGAAACAAAGGGGTTGATCAAAATCTATTGGCTATTTACTCCCAAGAAGTTTTGTGCTTTCCAGCCACATTGGTCAGCAACTAAGCATATTTTAGAGTAGTCACAATCCAAAATGGTTTCTATGTTAAAAGCCCACAGCCATGAATCTATTTTCCCTAGAAAGTTCACAAATAGGTACTTTTTATCAGGATAGAAACAACCTGAAACCGACATGTGCAATGGGTCTCTTACACCCTTTAAAGGGATATTAAACATTGAAAAAATCATTGCTTGAATGATGTTTTCAGAGCAAAAAGTAGCCTGAGAATAATTTGTACATGTATTTTAAAAACCATCAGCAAAATTACAAGTTGTGCGGTATGGCTATACCGCTGAAAAATTGGCCATTGCACACAGAATATGCAGGTCTCCCATATTACAAGTTGCAGCAGTATGGCTATACCGCTAGCATTTTAGCCTTTACACAACTCTCCATTCCACCCTCAAAAAAACATAATTTATGTAAGAACTTACCTGATAAATTAATTTATTTCATATTGGCAAGAGTCCATGAGCTAGTGACGTATGGGATATACAATCCTACCAGGAGGGGCAAAGTTTCCCAAACCTCAAAATGCCTATAAATACACCCCTCACCACACCCAAAATTCAGCTTAATGAATAACCAAGTAGTGGGGTGATAGAAAAAGGAGTAAAAAGCATCAAAAAGGAACTGGAAATAAAATTGTGCTTTATACAAAAAAACATAACCACCATAAAAAGGGTGGGTCTCATGGACTCTTGCCAATATGAAAGAAAATAATTTATCAGGTAAGTTCTTACATAAATTATGTTTTCTTTCATGTAATTGTCAAGAGTCCATGAGCTAGTGATGTATGGGATAGTAGTACCCAAGATGTGTAACTCCACAGAAGAGTCACTAGAGAGGGAGAGATAAAAATAAAAACAGCCATTTTCTGCTGAAAAAAATTAAGTTTTTCCTCATAATTGAAAAGAAAAAAATAATACATAAGCAGAGGAATCAAACTGAAACAGCTGCCTGAAGAACTTTTCTACCAAAACTGCTTCTGAAGAGGCAATACATCAAAACGGTAGAATTTAGTAAATCTATGCAAAGAAGACCAAATTGCTGCTTTGCAAATCTGATCAAAAGTTTCATTCTTAAAAGTCCACAAAGTGGAGACAGATCTAGTAGAATGAGCTGTGATTCTCTGAGGCAGAGCCTGACCCGACTCCAAATAAGCCTGATGAATCAAAAGCTTTAACCAAGATGCCAAGGAAATGGCAAAGGTTTTCTGACCTTTCCTAGAGCCAGAAAAGACAACAAATAGACTAGAAGTCTTCCTGAAATCTTTAGTAGCTTCAACATAATATTTCAAAGCTCTTACAACATCCAGAGAATGTAAGAATCTCTCCGAAGAATTCTTAGGATTAGGACACAAAGAGGGAACAACAATTTCCCTATTAATGTTGTTAGAATTCACAACTTTAGGTAAAAATTTAAATGAAGTCCGCAAAACTGCCTTATCCTGATGGAAAATCAGGAAAGGTGACTCACAAGAAAGAGCAGATACTTTGGAAACTCTTCTAGCAGAAGAGATAGCCAAAAGGAACAACACTTTCAGAGAAAGTAGTTTAATATCCAAATAATGCATAGGCTCAAAAGGAGGAGCCTATAAAGCCCTCAAAACCAAATTAAGACTCCAAGGAGGAGAGATTGATTTAATGACTGTCTTGATACGGACCAAAGCCTGTACAAAACAGTGAATATCAGAAAGCTTAGCAATCTTTCTGTAAAATAAAACAGAAAGAGCAGAGATTTGTCCCTTCAAGGAACTTGCAGACAAACCTTTATTCAAACCATCCTGAAGAAACTGTAAAATTCTAGGAATTCTAAAAGAATGCCAGGAGAATTTATGAGAAGAACACTATGAAATATTATTCTTCCAAACTTGATAATAAATCTTCCTAGAAACAGATTTATGAGCCTTTAACATAGTATCAATCACTGAGTCAGAGAAACCTCTATGACTAAGCACTAAGCGTTCAATTTCCATACCTTCAAATTTAACGATTTGAGATCCTGATGGAAAAATGGTCCTTGAGACAGAAGGTCTGGTCTTAAAGGAAGTGGCAAGGTTGACAACTTGACATCCGGACAAGATCCACATACTTAAACCTTTGAGGCCATGCTGGAGCTACCAGAAACACAAACGATTGTTCCATGATGATCTTGGAGATTACTCTTGGAAGAACTAGAGGCAGGAAGATATAAGCAGGTTGGTAAAACCAAGGAACTGCTAAAGCATCCTCCGACTCCGCCTGAGGAAGTTCTGGACCAGGACCAGTACCTGGGAAGTTTCTTTTTTAGATGTGAAGCCATCAGATCTATTTCTGGAAGACGCCCCACATCTGAACAATCTGAAAAATCACATCTGGCTAGAGAGACCACTCCCCCAGATGTAAAGTCTGATGGCTGAGATAATCCGCTTTCCAATTGTCTACACCTGGGATATGTACCGCAGAAATTTGACAAGAGCTGGATTCTGCCCAACAAAGTATCCAAGATACTTCTTTCATAGCTAAGAGACTGTGAGTCCCACCCTGATGATTGACATATGCCACAGTTGTGATATTGTCTGTCTGAAAACAAATGAATGGTTCTCTCTTCAACAGATGCCAAACCTGAAGAGCCCTGAAAATAGCACGGAGTTCTAAAATATTGATTGGTAACCTCGCCTCTTGAGATTTCCAAACCCCTTGTGCTGTCAGAGATCCCCAGACAGCTCCCCAACCTGAAAGACTTGCATCTGTTGTGATTACAGTCCAGGTTGGATAAACAAAAGAAGCCCCTTGAACTGTACAATAGTGATCTAACCACCAAGACAGAGATAGTCGAACATTGGGATTTAAGGATATTAATTGTGATATCCTTGTTTAATCCCTTTAATCTTCAGCATACAAAGTTGAAGAGGTCTCATATGAAAACAATCAAAGGTGATCACATCCAATGCTGCAGTCATGAGACCTAAAACTTTCATGCACATAGCAACTGAAGGGAATGATTGAGACTGAAGGTTTCGACAAGCTGAAACCAATTTCATTTGTCTCTTGTCTGACAGAGTCATGAACATTGAATCTCTCTGGAAACCTAAAAAGGTGACCCTTGTCTGAGGAATCAAATACATTTTCGGTAAATTGATCCTCCAACCATGTCTTTGAAGAAACAACACTAGTTGATTTGTGTGAGAATCGGCAGAATGTAAAGACTGAGCTACTACCAAGATATTGTCCAAATAAGGAAACACCAAAATAGCAAAATTATCAATTTCCTTATATGGCCGTTTCAGGAATGGGAAAACAATGCAAACAGCATAGCCCCCTGAGCATAAAAAAGGCAAGAGGCATCTCGGAAGTGGGGTTTAAATAATTCAATTATTTGGCTCCAAGTATGACGCACAACGCAAAATTTCATTTTTTGGCGCTAACATCAGGAAATGACGCAACTCGCGTCATGGAAGACGCAACCTTGTGCAAGGAAATCTGGCGTCAACTAAGATGCCGGAAATTGCTTCACCTAACGTACCTTCATGCCAAAAAATTCTCACGCCAAGAATGACGCAATAAATATCAGCATTTTGCGACCTTGCAAGCTTAATTTTGCACGCAAAAAAAACAGTCAATTTGAAAAAAAAGACTATACCCCAGGTAAGAAAAAATAACTTCCTAAATATGTTTCCCAATTTTGAAACTGATAGTCTGCAAAAGGAGATATACATAAACCTGACTCATGGCAAATATAAGTACAATACATATATTTAAAACTTTATATTAATACATAAAGTGCCAAACCATAGCTGAAAGACACCCATTTACATATAGCAGATAGCCAAACTAGTACTGAAAAAGTATCAGTAGAGGTAATGGAATATGAGAGTAATTTGTTGATCCGAAAAGGGAGATAGGAGATGAATCTCTATGACCGATAACAGAGAACCTATGAAAAGATTTCCTGTGAGGAAAACTATAGAATCAATAGGTGATACTCCCTTCACATCCCTCTGACAAACACTGTACTCTGAGAGGAATCAGGCTTCAAAAATGCTGAGAAGCGCATATCACAGAAGAAAATCAAGCACAAACTTACTTCACCACCTCCATAGGGAGGCAGAGGTTGTAAAACTGAATTGTTGGTGTGGTAGGGGGTGTATTTATAGAAATTTTGAGGTTTGGGAAACTTTGCCCCTCCTGGTAGGATTGTATATCCCATATGTCACTAGCTCATGAACTCTTGCCAATTACATGAAAGAAATTGGCAGGATTTTCATTAAGCCTGTATTACAGGTTGTGCGGTCCTGCTATAATGCTAGCGTTATAGCTTATATCGCCGCAATCTATTCCGCTATCTGAGACCAGTAGTTATGGATTTTGCAAAACAAAAATGTTTCAGAAAACTCATAACTAAAATGTTACAAAGTACACTAACACCCATAAACTACCTATTAACCCATAAACTGCCAACCCCCCACATAGCTAACACTAAATAAACCTATTAGTCCCTAAACTTCCAGCCCCCTACATCGCTACTAGTAAAATAAAACTATTGACCCTAAACCGCCGGTCCCCTACATTGCTACTACTATAATAAACCTAATAACCCCTAAATCGCCATCCCCCCACAACATTTTGAGGTTTGGGAAACTTTGCCCCTCCTGGTAGGATTGTATATCCCATATGTCACTAGCTCATGAACTCTTGCCAACATGAAAGAAATTACTTTTAAGTGCAGGATTTTCATTAAGCCTGTATTACAGGTTGTGCGGTCCTGCTATAATGCTAGCATTATAGCTTATATCGCCGCAATCTATTCCGCTATCTGAGACCAGTAGTTATGGATTTTGCGAAACAAAAATGTTTCAGAAAACTCATAACTAAAATGTTACAAAGTACACTAACACCCATAAACTACCTATAAACCCATAAACCGCCAACTCCCCACATCGCAAATACTATATTTAACCTATTAACCCCTAATCCGCCGACCCCCTACATAGCTAACACTAAATAAACCTATTAATCCCTAAACTTCCAGCCCCCTACATCGCTACTAGTAAAATAAACCTATTAACCCTAAACCGCCGCCCCCCCACATCGCTACTACTATAATAAACCTAATAACCCCTAAATCGCCACCCCCCAACAACACAAATACCTAATTTAATCACTAAGCCCCCTAACCTAACACCCTCTAAATTAACCCCAATTACATAAAATAAAAAATATAAGTAAAAATAAAAATAAAAATCCTAACATTACTTAAACAACCTACAATTAAAATAAATCAATCTAAAATTACAAAAAATAAAAAAGTCTAAAATTACAGAAAAAATAAAGCAAATTATCAAAAATAAAAAATAAACCTAATCTTATACTACTATAAAAATAAAAAGCCCCCAAAATAAAAATACCCCCTAATCTAACACTAAGATAACAATAGCCCTTAAAAGGGCCTTTTGTAGGGCATTGTCTTAAGTTACACAGCTCTTTTACCTCAAAAATACAAATTATCCCCTAACAGTGAACCCCTCAACCCACCAAACCCCCCCCCAAATAAAAAAATGAATACTAAAAAACCTAAGCTACCCAATGCCCCTAAAGGGGCATTTGTATGAGCATTGCCCTTAAAAGGGCAATCAGCTCTTTTGCAGCCCATTAAAATAAAATAATCCGTAATCTAAAAAAACACCACAAAAAATAACAAAAAGCCTAAGTCTAACCCCAAAATAGGTACTCACCATTCCTGAACTCCGGCAGTAAAGGTCTTCTTCCAGGCGGTGACATCTTCCTCCAGCACGGGGACCTTTTCTATCTTCATCCAGGGCAAAGGCGGCTCAGAGCGAAGGCAGCCGTGGAGCAGGAGTGTGGAAGATCCTCTTCATGTGATCGCTGCTGCACACTGAAGCTTTACATGCAAGTTACCCATTTTATATTTGGGGTTTTCCTTGCATTCCTATTGGCTGAAAAATTCAAATCAGCCAATAGGATGAGAGCTACTGAAATTCTATTTGATGTTCAAATCAGCTAATAGGATTTCAGTAGCTCTCCTTTTAAGGGCTATTGGTATCTTAGTGTTAGATTAGGGGGTGTTTTTATTTTGGGGGGCTTTTTATTTTTAAATGGGTATTAAATTAGGTTTCATTTTTTAATTTTTTTCTGTAATTTTAGACTTTTATTTTTTTAATTTTAGATTTATTTATTTTAATTTAATCTTAGGGTTTTTTTAAGTAATGTTAGTATTTTTTTATTTTAATCTTAACTTAGGTTAGGGGGCTTAGTGATTAAATTAAGTTTTTTGCATTGTGGGGGATGGCGGTTTAGGAGTTAATAGTTTAATTAGGTTTATTGCGTTGTGTGGGATGGTGGTTTAGGGTTTAATAGGTTTATTTTATTAGTAGCAATGTGGGGGGCCGTCAGTTTAGGGGTTGATAGGCTTATTTGTTGAAATCGAATACTGTCACACAAATTAAGTGTATATACTATATATATATATATATATATATATATATATATACGTATATATATATATATATATATATATATATATATATATATAGAAAATAACTCATTGTGTAAAACATTTACAAATCTTGTTGTGTATATATATATATATATATATATATATATTTATATATATATATATATACACACACACACACAGGGCAAAGTTCAGTCACTTCTCACGGTGATGAAATATGCAACAATGTGCTTTCATCATAGTATTTTTCATGTCTGTGAAAAGTGATTAAACTTTGCCATATATATAAATATATATATAATATGCACTTTTAATTTGTGTTACAGTATTAAATTTCAACAGCGCATGCGTAGCGGCAGCAAGATCCAACACAACTTCCTTGTCAGAATCTGCTCCCTCTCAGTGCGCATGTTGCTGATTGACATAATCATATTCCACACATTCCTATTTAACATATGTGGAGTGCAATTATGTCATACAGAGCATGCACAGTCAGAGGGAGCAGATTCTGACAAAGGAGCAGAATCTGATAGAACACCGGCTGTATAGCGGTTAATAGGTTTATTTTATTAGTAACAATGTGAGGGGCCAGCGGTTTAGGGGTTAATAGGTTTATTTAGGTGTTAGCGATGCGGGGGCGGCGGTTTAGGGGTTAATCACTCTATTTAGTGTCGGCAATGTCGCGGGGCAGCGAATTAAGGGTATTAAGACTAGGGGTTTATGTCAGAGTGTTAGGTTTTTACATACCTTTCTTTTCCCCATAGACATCAATGGGGATTTATATGCATTTGCATGGTTACTATTTGATATTTTTTTATTATCTTGAGCACACAAAAGTTTATTTAAGAACAGGACTAGGGCCACATATCTAGAAAGTCTTAGGGAGCTTGGTTAGTGGCTGAACTTGTATACCCATTTTCATTGGCGTGTTCAGCGAGCTCCAAGTAGTGCATTGATGCTTCTTCAATAAAAAATACCAAGAGAATGAAGCAAAATTTAATAACAGTAGTAAAATGGAAAGTTGGTTAAAAATATATAATCTATCTGAATTATAAAAGAAAATTTGCAAGTCCTTTTAAATGTAGCTATGTTGCAGCTAGTTGGGTATACTATTAATAACAAATTTGAATGTCATTATATATCATGCAATTAATTAATATATGTTAGAAAACTTGTTTAAACTATTGTCAAAGCAAATAAAATTGACTCTGGAAAGCATTATTTTGTTTTGTAAAGTGGCTTACTTTTGCTTTAATGGTAAACACATATACAGTTATTTTGTCAGGATTACTTGCATTTATAGTTAGTGGACAAAACATTCAAGCAACAGAAATCAGATGTGGCATAATTAAAAGTCAACTTGAATTTTACTTGAAATAGAATATTTCCAATTAGCAGGATATTTAACACTACAATATGTGAGTTTCTAAACCAATACAAGGCAATTAACATAGCAAATGTACATAGATATTTACATATATAAACACAAGCTGCATCAGAAAAAAAATAGCAATAGTCATAAATAAAGCTCACCAACAAGAATTGTCGGATACCTTATTTTTTCTACAAAAATATATCTTAAAAAAGTACTACAGCACCTCTGAGCCCAGTCTCATGAAAACTGTATGTTTTCAGTTTCACAAAACTGCTATTTATGGCAGAACCAATGTTCAGAAACCACTTATATGCAATGTCAATCCATATATCTTCTACACTACTACCAGATTCTAGACATGTTTTTATATGAAGAAAGCCAAAAGAATGTCCTCAACCCACAATATCTAAGCATATATAAGATAAGCGTAAAGGGATTTGCATGGCTTTTTCAGGTGTTTACAAATTCAAGCAAATTCCATTTAATTAAAAAGCAATTTGAAAATCGATTTTATAATTTAGGTTTCTAGGCAGGGGCGGACCAATAGGAAGTGCAGGGGGTTCCACTGCACTGGGGCCCAAGGGCTGGGGACAACACAGAGTCCCAGAGGGAGTAGCTGCCAACTATTATTAAAACATCATTGGAGAAAATAGAGCCAAAAATAACATTATTAAAGAAAGTGTGCAGTGTTTTATTATGAGACCTGCCGATGTGTAAATAAACTAGATTGTCAGGTACACTGTTGCCACAATTCCCTTTCCTAGACAGCGCACATGTATTTTATAGCAGCCCACAGCAGAGGCTTTAGTGGGGGGGGGGGGGGGGTTCTACAAACTGCTTTTTTATATGATGATCATGATCTGCACTTCACAGTGGTGGCACATAGTGGAAAATTCCCTGCAATGCAGAAGGTGAAATATGCATGTAGAAGGTGCATACATATATAGTGCAGCTTTGTTTCCCTCTCAAATTGTATTTTTTTTTAAATTTAAGCAGTGTGTGATCTACCCACCTCTTTATGTGCAGCACAAGCTCTTTTACTAAACATCTAACTGCTATAAGCAAACTGCACCTCCGGTGTAACCACTATTTAGCAAGCACAGCCTCCTCTACTCTTCCAGCACATTTATGTGCTGTGCTGGATTAAACAGTAGCCCTTCCCCTTCTCCTCTAACAGGCATTACACAATAGCCCGTCTGTCTCCTCTGACAGGCATTACAATGTAGCTCTGCCCCTTCTCCTCTAAAAGGCATTAGTACATAATAGCCCCACCCATTATCCCCTGATAGGCATTACACTTGAGCTCCGCCCCTTCTCCTCTGAAAGGCATTACTATACAATAGCCCCACCCCTTCTCCTCTGACAGGCACTTTAGAGAAGAGGCACACAAAGCATGCCTGGGCTGGAGATAGCAAACCCAGTCAGTGTAGAATGGCCATTCCCAGGGCCACCATCAGGGGGTGACAGGGGTGACTTCTGTTAGGGGCCCAATGGGCCAGGGGGGCCCCATGAGTCAAGAACAACTAAAAAATATATTTTTTAAAATGTTGGCAGCCACCAGCGGGAACTACAGCAGAGTGTTAATTGAGCATGGGAAATGTTATTACAAGGAGTAAAGTATTAGCATTTGAGAGGATTTCTGAGTGTGCACTAAACCACTATGTACAATGTGAGACAGACTTGACACTTTGTACAGTTTGTGCCTGAGTCAGACAGCATTGCAGAGGAGGTAGGACTTACTTAGTAAATGTTTTTTATTTCTTTGTGAAATTTCAGGTTGTTACTAAAGTGTGGTAGTAGTTGTATGGTGGGGCCAGGGGTCCATAAAAACAATTTTTTTTAGCAGCAGTGTATTTATGATTATTTGACAATGATGTAGAAATTCTATATTTAAAGCCATGCAGAAATGTTTCCTCCTCAATACACAAATGGTAGGTGCCCTTTTGGCAGATATGCGTTTTCTTTATATATATATATATATATATATATATATATATATATATATATATATATATATATATATATTACATTCCAGTTTAATTCCCCTTTATTCAAGGACTTTCCAGATGCAAGGAGGCATTTTATCTAAGATTTTTACATCTGCATAAAATGTTATACTCCCAGAATAAGATTGCTCAGTGTTTGAAATGAGACATGTTAACTTAAAACTGTTCAGTTTACACTACAGCTGGCTTAATTTTGAAATACATACAAATAAGCCTAAATCCTGCATTTAACCAGATCTAATGGTAAGAGTACCACAGCTTATGGTTCCACCAAGTCCATATAGAGTACATTATTTTCAAAATCCATAAGTACAGCTGACAGATGGGAACATTTGTACACTGTATTTGAAGTGGTGCTCTTGGTTGGGGAAAATGTGAAAAAACAAAAACATATGTCCTTGTCAACCTTTTAAACGTACTTTTCTTCATCTAGCCATCTACCCAGATCATTAATGTACAATTTTGAATTCACAGAATTATTTTTGTTTGCACATTTACAAATATGATTCTTTAAAAAGTGATCTCTTAATTTCTGAAATTTTTTAATCATGCATGTCGCACACTGTTGATTTAGGGGATGCTATGCGCAGAAATGTTACTTCATGTGAATGTTACGGTGGGTGTCTGTGTTTATGTCTTTGTGCTTTTGCTTGTGTCTCTATGAGTGTGTATGTATTTTTTTCTGTGGGTCTCTCTGTGAGGGTGGGTGGGTGTGTATGTCTTTGTGCATTTTCTGTGGATGTCTGTGAGGGTGTGCGTATGTCTTTGTGCTTTTTCTTTGAGGGTGTGTATGTATGTCTGTGTATTTTCTCTGGATGCCTCTGTGAGGGTGGGTGTGTATTTTACTGTGTTTTCTGTGGATGTCTCTGTGAGGGTGGGTGTGTGTATGTATATTTGTCTGTGTTTTCTGTGGATGTCTCTGTGAGGGTGTGCATGTCTGTGCATTTTCTGTGTGTGTCTCTGTGAGAGTGTGTGTATGTCTCTGTGTGTTTTCTGTGGATGTCTCAGTGAGGGTGTGTATGTATGTCTTTCTGTGTTTTAGGTGGTTGTTTCCTGTGTGTGTATGTCTTTGTGTGTTTTCTGAGGCTGTCTGTGTCGGTGTTTCCTTGGGTGCATGTGCAAGTTTTTGTTTGAGTTTGTTTGTGTGTCCATTGTCTGTTCCTTTTTAGGACATTTTGACCTTACTACTAATTATTCACATCTTTCTACAGACTTTGAGACCAATGAGACCTTTCTGGAAGTCACCAATCCACCATTTAACCTTTAAATTATTGTTTAGGCAGTTCAGGGCCCTTACTTTCAGTCACTGCATGCTGTTGTCATCATTTAGTTGGCATCTTCCTTGACAAAAATATAGCCAGAACTCCATATTTTGTTTTGTAAATCTCCTTTTCTCCAACATTGGTGTGTCCGGTCCACGGCGTCATCCTTACTTGTAGGAATATTCTCTTCCCCAACAGGAAATGGCAAAGAGCACAGCAAAAGCTGTCCATATAGCCCCTCCTCAGGCTCCGCCCCCCCAGTCATTCTCATTGCCGCTCTAACAAGTAGCATCTCCACGGAGATGGTGAAGAGTATGTGGTGTTTAGTTGTAGTTTTTTATTCTTCTATCAAAAGTTTGTTATTTTAAAATAGTACTGGTTGTGCTATTTACTCTGAAACAGAAAGAGATGAAGAGTTCTGTTTAAAAGAGGAGTATGATTTTAGCAGCAGTAACTAAAATCAATTGCTGTTCCCACGCAGGACTGTTGAGCCCAGAGAACTTCAGTTGGGGGGAACAGTTTGCAGACTTTTCTGCTCAAGGTATGACTAGCCATTTTTCTAACAAGACTGTGTAATGCTAGAAGGCTGTCATTTTCCCTCATGGGGATCGGTAAGCCATTTTCTTAGACTCTACAAGAATAAAGGGCTTATTATGGGCTATTAACTGGTAGACACTCTTTAGGGCTAAATCGATTGCTTATTTAAGTATTATTCAAGTATTATTTTCAGTTTGAAGTGGATTTCATACTTTTTATTATTTAGGGAATGTTTTTAACGCAAGGCACTAGTTAGGACACCTTCCCAGTCAGGAAGGGCCTTTCACTGTAGTAGGCAGAGCCTCATTTTCGTGCCATTATTGCGCAGTTTCTTTTGAGTGCAGTGCATTTAACTGCATGTGAGAGGGTCTAGCATCCACTGAAAATGTTCCTGGAAGGCTTGAATTGGTATCGTATACCCCCCTGGGATAGGTGAAGTCGCAACAAACGCTGTGGCTGGGATTGTAGTGGGGTTAAAATTGCAAACGGCTCAGTTTTTCGCATTTTAAGGGTTAAAAGCTTGAAAATTGGGGTGCAATACTTTGAATGCATTAAGACACTGTGGTGAAAATTTGGTAAAGATTGGATAATTCCTTCATAGTTTTTCACATATTCAGTAATAAAGTGTGCTCTGTTTAACATTTAAAGAGACAGTAACGGTTTTGTTTAAAAACGTTTTTTGTGCTTTATTAATCAGTTTAAGCCTGTCTAACATGTCTGTACCTTCAGATAGATCATGTTCTGTATGTATGGAGGCCAAGGTGGTTCCCCCTTCAAATGTATGTGATAATTGTGCCATAGCGTCCAAACAAAGTAAGGACAGTACTGTCACATTTAGTAAGGTTGCTCAGGATGATTCCTCAAATGAAGGAAGTAGGGATAGTTCTGTATCCTCTCCTTCTGTGTCTATACCAGTTAAGCCCACGCAGGCGACCCCTAGTACTTCTAGCGCGCCAATGCTTGTTACTATGCAACAATTGCCGTCAGTAATGGATAACTCCATAGCTAATATTTTATCCAAAATGCCAGTATTTCAGAGAAAGCGTGATTGCTCAGTTTTGAACACTGTAGAGCAGGAGGGCGCTGATGATAATTTATCTGTCATACCCTCACACCAGTCTGAAGTGGCAGTGAGGGAGGGTTTGTCAGATGGAGAAATTTCTGATACAGGAAGAATTTCTCAGCAGGCAGAACCTGATGTTGTGACATTTAAATTTAAATTAGAGCATCTCCGCGCATTACTTAAGGAGGTTCTATCTACTCTGGATGATTGTGACAATTTGGTCATCCCAGAAAAATTGTGCAAGATGGACAAATTCCTAGAGGTCCCGGTGCACCCTGATGCCTTTCCGATACCTAAAACGGTGGAGGACATAATGAATAAGGAGTGGGAGAAGCCAGGCATACCTTTTGTCCCTCCTCCTATATTTAAGAAATTGTTCCCCATGGTCGACCCCAGGAAGGACACATGGCAAACAGTCCCTAAGGTCGAGGGGGCGGTTTCTACACTAGCTAAACGCACGACTATTCCCATTGAGGACAATTGTGCTTTCAAAGATCCTATGGATAAAAAATTGGAGGGTTTGCTTAAAAAGATTTTTGTACAGCAAGGTTACCTCCTTCAACCAATTTCGTGCATTATTCCTGTCACTACAGCGGCGTGTTTCTGGTTCGAGAAACTGGAAAAGTCGCTCATAAGGAGACTCCATATGAGGAGATCATGGACAGAATTCACACACTTAAATTAGCTAATTCCTTTATTTTAGATGCCGCTTTGCAGTTAGCGAGATTAGCGGCGAAAAATTCAGGGTTTGCAATTGTGTCGCGCAGAGCACTCTGGCTAAAGTCTTGGTCGGCGGATGTATCTTCCAAGACAAAATTGCTTAATATCCCTTTCAAAGGTAAGACCCTTTTTGGGCCAGAATTGAAAGAAATTATTTCAGACATCACTGGGGGAAAGGGCCATGCCCTCCCACAAGATAGGCCTTTCAAGGCTAAGAATAAGTCCAATTTTCGTTCCTTTCGCAATTTCAGGAACGGACCGGCTTCCAACTCTGCAGCCTCTAGACAAGACGGTAACGCTTCCCAGACTAAACCGGCTTGGAAACCAATGCAAGGCTGGAACAATGGTAAACAGGCCAAGAAGCCTGCTGCTGCTACCAAGACAGCATGAAGGGGTAGCCCCCGATCCGGGACCGGATCTAGTAGGGGGCAGACTCTCTCTCTTTGCTCAGGCTTGGGCAAGAGATGTTCAGGATCCCTGGGCACTAGAAATAGTCTCTCAGGGTTATCTTCTAGAATTCAAGGAACTACCCCCAAGGGGAAGGTTCCACATGTCTCACTTATCTTCAAACCAAATAAAGAGACAGGCATTCTTACATTGTGTAGAAGACCTGTTAAAGATGGGAGTGATACACTCAGTTCCAACTGCGGAACAAGGTCAGGGGTTTTACTCAAACCTGTTTGTAGTTCCCAAAAAAGAGGGAACTTTCAGACCAATTCTGGATTTAAAGATTCTAAACAAATTTCTCAGAGTTCCATCGTTCAAAATGGAAACCATTCAAACAATTTTACCCACAATCCAGGAGGGTCAATATATGAATACTGTGGATTTAAAGGATGCGTACCTACATATTCCTATCCACAAAGATCATCATCAGTTCCTAAGGTTCGCCTTTCTGGACAAACATTATCAGTTCGTGGCTCTCCCATTCGGACTAGCCACTGCTCCCAGAATTTTCACAAAGGTGCTAGGGTCCCTTCTAGCAGTTCTAAGACCGAGGGGCATTGCAGTGGCACCTTATCTAGACGACATTCTAATTCAAGCATCGTCTCTTTCCAAGGCAAAGGCTCAAACAGACATTGTTCTAGCCTTTCTCAGATCTCATGGGTGGAAGGTGAACGTAGAAAAGAGTTCCCTGTCTCCATCAACAAGAGGTACCTTTTTGGGAACAATAATAGATTCTTTAGAAATGAAGATCTTCCTGACAGAGGTCAGAAAGTCAAAGCTTCTAAATGCTTGTCAAGTTCTTCACTCTATTCTGCAGCCTTCCATAGCTCAGTGCATGGAAGTAGTAGGATTGATTGTTGCAGCAATGAACATAGTTCCTTTTGCTCAAATTTATCTAAGACCATTACAACTGTGCATGCTCAATCAGTGGAATGGGGACTATGCAGACTTGTCTCCCCAGATTCAAGTAGACCAGGTAACCAGAGACTCACTCCGTTGGTGGTTGACTCAGGATCACCTGTCTCAGGGAATGAGTTTCCGCAGACCAGAGTGGGTCATTGTCACGACCTATGCCAGTCTATTAGGCTGGGGCGCGGTCTGGGACTCCCTGAAAGCTCAGGGTCTATGGTCTTGGGAAGAGTCCCTTCTCCCGATAAACATCCTGGAACTGAGATCGATTTTCAATGCGCTCCGGGCTTGGCCTCAACTAGCAAAGGCCGGATTCATAAGATTCCAGTCGGACAACATGACGACTGTAGCTTACATCAACCATCAGGGAGGAACAAAGAGTTCCTTGGCGATGAGAGAGGTATCCAAGATCATCAAATGGGTGGAGGATCACTCCTGCCTCCTATCTGCAATTCACATCCCAGGAGTAGACAATTGGGAGGCGGATTATTTGAGTCGTCAGACTTTCCATCCGGGGGAGTGGAAACTCCATCCGGAGGTCTTTGCCCAATTAACCCAATTATGGGGCATTCCAGACATGGATCTGATGGCGTCCCGTCAGAACTTCAAGGTTCCTTGCTATGGGTCCAGATCCAGGGATCCCAAGGCGACTCTAGTTGATGCATTAGTGGCACCTTGGTCGTTCAACCTAGCTTATGTGTTTCCACCGTTTCCTCTCCTTCCCAGGCTCGTAGCCAGGATCAAACAGGAGAAGGCCTTGTGATTCTGATAGCTCCTGCGTGGCCACGCAGGACTTGGTATGCAGACCTGGTGAATATGTCATCGGCTCCACCATGGAAGCTACCTTTGAGACAGGATCTTCTAGTACAAGGTCCATTCGAACATCCAAATCTAGTTTCTCTGCAGCTGACTGCTTGGAAATTGAACGCTTGATTTTATCCAAGCGTGGATTTTCAAATTCAGTGATAGATACTCTGGTCCAAGCCAGAAAACCTATGACTAGAAAGATTTACCATAAAACATGCAAAAAATATATCTGTTGGTATGAATCCAAGGGATTCTCCTGGAGTAAAATTAAAATTCCTAAGATTCTTTCCTTTCTCCAAGAGGGTTTGGATAAAGGGTTGTCAGCGAGTTCTCTAAAGGGACAGATTTCGGCTTTATCTGTCTTGTTACACAAATGACTGGCAGCTGTGCCAGATGTACAAGCTTTTGTACAGGCTTTGGTCAGAATTAAGCCTGTCTACAGACCCATGACTCCTCCTTGGAGTCTAAATTTAGTTCTTTCAGTTCTTCAAGGGGTTCCGTTTGAACCTTTACATTCCGTAGATATCAAGTTACTATCTTGGAAAGTTCTGTTTTTGGTTGCTATTTCTTCTGCTAGAAGAGTTTCTGAATTATCTGCTTTGCAGTGTGATCCACCCTATCTGGTGTTCCATTCAGATAAGGTTATTTTACGTACTAAGCCTGGTTTTCTTCCAAAAGTTGTTTCCAACAAGAATATTAACCAGGAAATAGTTGTTCCTTCTCTATGTCCGAATCCAGTTTCAAAGAAGGAACGTTTGTTACACAATTTAGATGTAGTTCGTGCTTTAAAGTTCTATTTAGAAGCAACAAAGGATTTTAGACAAACCTCATCTTTGTTTGTCGTTTACTCTGGTAAGAGGAGAGGACAAAAAGCTACTGCTACCTCTCTTTCTTTCTGGCTGAAAAGCATTATCCGATTGGCTTATGAGACTGCCGGACGGCAGCCTCCTGAACGAATCACAGCTCACTCTACTAGGGCTGTGGCTTCCACATGGGCCTTCAAGAACAAGGCTTCTGTTGATCAGATATGTAGGGCAGCGACTTGGTCTTCTCTGCACACTTTTGCCAAATTCTACAAATTTGATACTTATGCTTCTTTGGAGGCTATTTTTGGGAGAAAGGTTTTGCAAGCCGTGGTGCCTTCCGTTTAGGTAACCTGATTTGCTCCCTTCCTTCATCCATGTCCTAAAGCTTTGGTATTGGTTCCCACAAGTAAGGATGACGCCGTGGACCGGACACACCAATGTTGGAGAAAACAGAAAAATTAGCATATTTCAGAAGGATTTTTAGACTTTTCAAATACCTTATCCATAAATCCTAAAACATAATTTGTTTTTGTTTGTTTTGTTTTTTAAAAATTGCATGTTCAATTTCTTAATAAGGAAGATATCAAACTTTTAAACTATAACCCATGTACCCATGTATTTATTTATAAAGCACCAACATATTTCTCAGCGCTGTCCATGGGTACAAAGATAAAATTACAACAGTGATACAATACAATACATTATAAGACACCGGACAAAATTAGACAAACAAATACTGGGGGAATTGAGGGCCCTGTTCCCGTGGGAACTTTCAATCTAGATGGGTAGGAGGGTGAGAAACAGGAGGTGGGGACTGCAAAGGTGATAATGATGTTAGTGTGGAGTTAGAAGAGGGCAACTATTAGGCAAGTGAAATTCATTTGTTACTGATTTGGTGCTAGGATTCCCTAAACAAAAAGGTCTTTAGGGAGCGTTTGAAGGAGGAAAGTTTAGGGGAAAGTCTGACTCAAGGAAGTGCGTTCCAGGGGTTTGTTGCCGCACAAGAGAAGTCCTGTAGTCTAGCATGGGAAGAGGTGATTGTAGAAGATGCAAGGAGCAGGTCATTGTTGGATTTTAGTAGGTGGGCAGGACCCCCTACCTGTCCACAGCCACCCTCTACCTGTCCTCACTCATGTGTTGATGAGCGAGGACAGGTAGGGGGTGGCTTTGTTGGTAAGGGCTTTGTAGGTCAGGGTGAGAATTTTGAATTTAATTCTGCTGTGAATGGGGAGCCAGTGAAATGACTCGCAGAGAGGTGCAGCAGATACAGAGCGTCGGGAGAGGTGGATTAGTCTATCAGAGGGATTTAGGATGGATTGAATGGGGGACAGATGGGAGAGAGGAAGGCCAGTTAGTAGGTTATTACATTAGTCAAGTTGGGAAATTACTAGGGAGTGGATTAGTTGTTTAGTAGTTTCAGCACTCATTAATGGGCCAATTTTGGAGATATTGCATAGGTGGTTGCAACAGGATGAAGAGAACAATTAGATGTGGCATATAAAGGACAGATTGGAGTCAAGTGTAACTCCTAGGCAGCAGACTTGGGCTAATGGGGAGCTAGTGGTGTCCCCAACAGTGATTGAAAAGTTAGAAACTGGAGTAGAATTAAAGAGGGGTTTAGAAGAAGCTCAGTCTTGGACATGCTGATTTTTAGGTGGTGAGAGGCCATCCAGGAAGAAATGCAAGATAAGCAGGTGGAGAAAGCACAGAAGGAGAGAGTGCAGGGGTGGATAAGTAAATCTGAGTATCATCAGCATAGAGGTGATAGTTGAAGCCATAGCTACTGATAAGTTAACCCAGTGAGGAAAAATAAAAAGAGAAGAGTAGAGGACCCAGAACAGAGCCTTAAGGTACTCCAACATACAGAGGCAGTGAAGAGGAGTTGCCAGCAAATGAGACAGAAAAGGACCTATTGGAGGGATAAGAGTGGATCTAGGAGAGGGCAGTGTCACAGAGCCCAAGGGAGCTGAGAGTCTGTAGGAGAAGGGGATGGTCAATGGAGTCAAAGGCAGCAGACAGGTCAAGTAAGATAAGTAAAGAGTAGTGGCCATTGTTTTAGCAGAAATAAGATTGTTAGTAACCTTGGTGAGGGCAGTTTTAGTTGAGTGTTGGGAATGAAAGCCAGATTTCAGGGGGTCAAGCAATGAGTTGGAGGACAAGAAGTGGGTTAGGCAATCGAAAACTAGTTTTTACAGGACTTTTGATGCTAGCGGAAGCAGGGATATGGGGCGGTAGTTTGAAGGAGAATTGGGGTCAAAGGAGGTTTTTTTTGAGGATGGGGGTGTCCTTTGCATGTTTGAAGGAAGATGGGAATAAACAGGTAGTAAGGGATAGGTTGAATATGTGAGTAAGAGCTAGATTGAGGACAGAGAAGGTATTAAATGTGAAGGGATAGGGTCAAGTGGGCAGGTAGTGAGGTGTGAGGAAGGCAATAGGGAACTCACTTCATTCTCAGTGGTTGGGGGAAGGTGCCAAGAGTGGTGGAGGGGGGGAGCAGGGGCATAGATGGGAGGTTGTAATCTTGTATTGGGATATTAGTTCGGAGAGAGTTGAAAATGGAGAAGAGGTGTTTAGGGTTTGATGAGTGAATAGATATAAGAGAAGAGAAGTAGGTTTTCTTGGCTAAGTGAAGGGCGGAGGAGTAAGAATAAAGAATGAACTTATAGTGGAGTAAATCTGGTTCAGAGCGGGATTTCCTCCAGACATATTCAGCAGCATGGGAGCATTTTTGCAGGTAGAGTTTTTGCCGAGAGTGCCAGGGCTGGAGCTGACAATGTGGGTTTTTGCGTATTTGTGGAGGAGCAAGTGTGCCAAGTGCAGAGGAGAGAGTATTGTTATTGTGGGTTGCAGCAAGGTCAGGACAGGATATCGTGGAAGTGTGGGGGAGGAGCTTTTGAATAATGTTGGAAAGTTTGAGAGGATCCACAGTGTGCAGATTTCTACCGGTGCGGGGACGAGGGGGAGAAGTAAGTTTAGCTTGTAAATTAAGATTACAGCTGAGCAGATGGTGGTCTGAGATGGGAAATGGGTGACAGGTGATAGAGAGAGAGCAAAGGTAGGAGAAAACCAGATCAATAGAGTGACTGTCATGGTGAGTAGGGAATAGGGTGGATTGTGAGAGATCAAAGGAGTTTGTAAGAAAGAGAAGTTTAGAGGCAGCAGGGGCAGAATGGTTATCAATGGGGATGTTGAAGTCCCCTAGGATTAGAGGAGGTGTATTTGTAGAGAGAAAGTGAGAAAGCCAGGCATTAAAGTTGTCAAGGAATTGGAAGGTAGGTCAATGGGGGGCGATAGATAACTGCCACGCTGAGGGAGAGGGGGGAAGGGGGATGCAGTGGACTTCAAAGGAGGAGAAGGAGAGAGATGGATGAGGATGCAGGTGCTGATAGGAGCAGGAGGGGAGAGTAAGATTCCAACAATGCCACCATGTATTAACTTAAATATGTTCCTTAATAGTTGCAATGATCTTTTATGATTACAGTTGAGTGGATGATTAAAAATTATGTTTATTAAATTATGGAAACATTTAATTGAAAATGTTATTTGTATACATGATATAAATCAGGTATGTGCAATATTCATATTTCGGATATCCATTTGACAAACAAATTCTGAATATGGCCTCGGGTAGTGTCATTTTGCTATCTTTAAAGTCTGATATATTAGTGTTAAAGAGCAACACACACATATCTGGATTTTCACATATTTTTGTGTTTTGCACTTAAACATTAAAATATCTGGTGCTGAAAATAATCCAATGTAGCTTTTCACGGCCATATTCGGAATTTATTTGTCAAATGGATATCTGAAATACGAATATTGCAGATACTTTATATAAAGGGTTATTGGTTAATGTAAAAACCTATATTTAAAATGATTGGGCCCTCATCGTCTATATTTAAACAATTAGAGTGCTTTACTTTAAATCTGATTTCATATTTTGCATAAGTGAAGGCGTGCATACAACTTCCCCTCAGAAAAAAAACCTTGACAATAAATTTGACTAAAGTTTTCCTATATCTAATTGTATTAAATTGGAATAAGGGTTTGTTGCTTGGTATAACAGTAATTTGATTTTCCCACTAGTATTTTAAAATATTTAATTTTTTTGAGGATTTATTTGGAAATAACACCTGATTCCCTCACCAGTTTGTTTGGTCTTATATATGAAATTATAATGAGAAAGAATTGGGCCCCAATTATTGCAATGATTTTAAAGTAACAATAATGATACTATTTGAGAAATAAAACCATTGCCTGAAAATTAACTAAAAATATATAATAATAAAAAATCAAGAACAAAAAATTATTTCACAACAGTTGAAATTATTAAATAAGTGTTATCTGGAAGCTGTCTTTTCCATCTCTAGCTGAAAGTTTTTACTCACAGCCAATTTTGGACGATATATAATGCCACAGATGACATTTTCTTTGGAATAATAGAAGCTTTATCTATGTTAAATTTTCCTTACTTAATAATACCATTTCTGAGGTTGTAAATTTACATAAAGATTATGTATGGGAGTGTAAAGACAAATGTAAAGCAAGATAATAAAATGAAATGTATAGAATTTGATTATAACTTTGTGATGAATTACTTAGAGTTTTCTAGATGCTAAAAGTATAAGAAAATTGGTCTACATTTCACATTTTTTTAATAGGAAAGTTTTTAAGATGTTCAGTCAATGTTAAAAAAAAAGACAGGTTCAGTATTACAATAATGTTATGCCATGATTTTTTATAGACTGTTATCAAGTAACAAATTAAGAAAATAATCATAAATAAACATAAATAACAAAGAAAGAGTCTAGATTATCTCTCATATACGTACAAGTGTTAAAATAACCAAACTTTAAATTTTAAAATTCAACTGAAAGGGTCAAGCTTAAAGGGATAATCTAGTCAAAATTAAACTTTCAGGATTCAGATAGAGCATGCAATTTTAAGTAGCTTTCTAATTCATTACTATTATTATTTTTCTTGGTTCTTTTGATATCTTTATTTGAAAAAGCAAGAATGTAAGCTAAGAAACCGGCCCATTATTGGTTCAGCACCTGGATAGTGCTTGCTGATTAGTGTCTAAATGTAACCACCAATCAGCAAGCTCTACTCAGGGTGCTGATCGAAAAAATGGGCTGGCTCCTAAGCTTACAGTCCAACTTTTTAAAATAACGATACCAAGAGAATGAAGAAAAATTGATAATAGGAGTAAATTAGAAACTTGCTAAAAATTGCATGCTCTATCTGAATCATGAAAGTTTAATTTTGACTAGATTATCCCTTTAAGTGTACACATATATACTAATTATAGTGTAAGACTGCACAATGGACGTGTTACACTGTATTTTATAGAAGAATGAATTATGTATAAACTATTGTAGAACATTGATTAAAACTCACATCTGTAAAGGAATAACAAACTCACATTAAAATGCAAAATATAATCACATAGAAATACCTCTCATTTCATTTGAGCATCTCCCTAAAGTTCTTAAACTCTGTAGAACAAAAATGTTATAGGAACCATCATTTACTTTACATGTGATTATGTTCTTTCAAACTCTTAATAATGCATATGCTGTGGATTGTTAAAAACAGGTGCACACATTTTATAAAACCCTAGAAAAATACATGTAATTTCAATATTTTTACTATACCATGCCCAACAAAGAGAACCAAGAGAACAAGCAGAATATATATCTTGTCTATCGCTAAAAAAAAAAAATGTAGCTTTTACTCATGTTGATTATTCTTGTGTATCACAAATTATTTCTTGCAAGCCGAATATTGGCATCATATTACCCTAATTAGTACATTTATAATGCAAAAAATATTGTTTTTATTCCAATTTACCAAACTTAAATAATAGGAGAGGTAAAACTATTCAAATCTACATTTTTTTAAACTAAGTTCTACTAAGAATAACATTATCAAGGGAAATATTTTCCTCTAGGTCAATAATGCATCCTATATAATAAAAGGCCAAGTGTGTTTGTCTGAAGCTGTCATGCGCAGTAGAGACTGCGCACGAGGACAAACACACCTGGCCTTCTAACTGTCTAGATGACTTCCCCCGGCGTCGCGTGTGGTGGAGTGGGCGTGACCGACGGGGGTGGCGTGGGCGTGGCCCGGGTGTGACATGGGCTGGACCGGATGTGACGTGGGCGGAGCTGGGTGGGGCCGAGCGTGACACGGGCGGGGCTGGGCGGGGCCAGATGCCGGGTGTATGGCTGTGCACAGTGAGACGGTGATTCATAAGACAGAGAGCTCTAAAAAGAAGGGGATAGTGAGAGCAGAAGAGGGGGATAAAGAGATTGGGGAGAGTGAGCAAAAGAGATTGGGGAGAGTGAGCAAAGGAGAGGGGGGAGATAGCACAAAAGAGAGGGGGAGAGAGAGCACAAAAAAAAGGTGTGGAAAGCACAAAAGAGAGGGGGGGGAGAGAGAGCACAAAAGAGAGGGGGAGAGAGCACAAAAGAGAGAGGGGGAGTGAGAGCACAAAATGGAGAGGGGAGAGAGAACACAAACGGGAGAAGGGGGAGAGAGCACAAAAGAGAGGGGGAGAGAGCGCAAAAGAGAGGGGGAGAGAGCGCAAAAGAGAGGGGGACAGAGTGCAAAAGAGAGGAGAGGGAGAGAGAGAGCAAACGAGAGGAGAGAGAGAGAGTGCAAACGAGAGGAGAGAGAGAGAGAGCAAACGAGAGGGGGGAAGAGAGAGAGAGAAAAAAAGAGGGAGAGAGACAGCAAAAGAGGGAGAGAGACAGCAAAAGAGAGGGGGAGAGAGCACAAAAGATAGCGGGAGAGCACAAAAGTGAGGGGGAGAGAGTGCAAAAGAGAGGGGGGAGAGAGCACAAAAGAGAGGGAGGAGAGAGCGCAAAAGAGAGGGGGGAGAGAGCACAAAAGAGAGGGGGGAGAGAAAGCACAAAAGAGAGGGGGGAGAGAGCACAAAAGAGAGGGGGAGAGAGCGCAAAAGAGAGGGGGGAGAGAGAGAGCAAAAGAGAGGGAGAGAGAGCAAAAAAGGGAGAGAGACAGCAAAATAGGGAGAGAGACAGCAAAAGAAAGGGGGGAGAGAGAGAGCAAAAGAGAGGGGAGAAAGAGAGAGCAAAAGAGTGGAGAGAGAGAGAGCAAAAGAGAGGGGGGAGAGAGAGCAAAAGAGGGAGAAAGACATCAAAAGAGGGAGAGAGACAGCAAAAGAGAGGGAGGGAGAGAGAGAGCAAAAGAGAAGGGGAAAAGAGAGTGGAGAAAGAGAGAGCAAAAGAGAGGGGAGAAAGAGAGAGCAAAAGAGAGGGGGTGAGAGAGCAAAAGAGAGGGGATATAGAGAGAGAGCAAGGGGTGGGACCGCTGTACTGAAAAAAATGGCCCGTGTACACAAGCTTTAGGACTAGTCTGCTTATATTTGGGTTTCAACAACAATTTTGTCATTGCTGCCTGAATAGGGGTTTTCTTTCCAAGAAACTTTTTTAGGGCAATACACTTCTCTAAATAAGTTGCAGAGATCATAATGCAGCTAATCAGAACAAAGGTTTAAGGTAATATATATGCATAATGTGCCCAACACACAACAAGGATATCCATTTGACAAACAAATTCCAAATATGGCCTTGGGTATTGTCATTTTTTACTCATGTTGATTATTCTTGTGTATCACAAATTATTTCTTGCAAGCCGAATATTGGCATCATATTACCCTAATTAGTTCATTTATAATGCAAAAAATATTGTTTTTATTCCAATTTACCAAACTTAAATAATAGGAGAGGTAAAACTATTCAAATCTACACTTTTTTAAACTATGTTCTACTAAGAATAACATTATCAAGGGAAATATTTTCCTCTAGGTCAATAATGCATCCTATATAATAAAAGGCCAAGTGTGTTTGTCTGAAGCTGTCATGCGCAGTAGAGACTGCGCACGAGGACAAACACACCTGGCCTTCTAACTGTCTAGATGACTTCCCCCGGCGTCGCGTGTGGTGAGTGGGCGTGGCCGACGGGCATGACATGGGCGTTACCTGGGCGTGGCATGGGCGTGACCGGACGGGGCTGGGTGTGACGTGGGCAGAGCTGGGCGGGGCCGAGCGTGACACGGGCGGGGCTGGGCAGGGCCAGATGCCGGGTGTGTGGCTGTGCACAGTGAGACGGTGATTAATAAGACAGAGAGCTCTAAAAAGAAGGGGATAGTGAGAGCAGAAGAGGGGGATAAAGAGAGTGGGGAGAGTGAGCAAAAGAGATTGGGGAGAGTGAGCAAAGGAGAGGGGGGAGATAGCACAAAAGAGAGGGGGGAGAGAGAGCACAAAAGAGAGGGGTGGAAAGCACAAAAGAGAGGGGGTAGAGAGCACAAAAGAGAGGTGGGGAGAGCACAAAAGAGAGGGGGGAGAGAGAGCACAAAAGAGAGGGGGAGAGAGCACAAAAGAGAGATGGGGAGTGAGAGCACAAAAGGGAGAGGGGAGAGAGAGCACAAAAGGAAGGGGGAGAGAGCACAAAAGAGAGGGGGAGAGAGCGCAAAAGAGAGGGGGAGAGAGCGTAAAAGAGAAGGGGAGATAGCGCAAAAGAGAGGAGAGGGAGAGAGAGAGCAAACGAGAGGAGAGAGAGAGAGCACATGAGAGGGGGGAAGAGAGAGAGAGCAAAAAAGAGGGAGAGAGACAGCAAAAGAGGGAGAGAGACAGCAAAAGAGAGGGGGGAGAGAGCACAAAAGAAAGTGGGAGAGCACAAAAGTGAGGGGGAGAGAGCGCAAAAGAGAGGGGGGAGAGAGCGCAAAAGAGATGGAGGAGAGAGCGCAAAAGAGAGGGGGGAGAGAGCACAAAAGAGAGGGGGTGAGAGAGCACAAAAGAGAGGGGGAGAGAGAGAGCAAAAGAGAGGGAGAGAGAGCAAAAAAGGGAGAGTGACAGCAAAATAGGGAGAGAGACAGCAAAAGAGAGGGGGGAGAGAGAGAGCAAAAGAGAGGGGAGAAAGAGAGAGCAAAAGAGTGGAGAGAGTGAGAGCAAAAGAGAGGGGGGAGAGAGAGCAAAAGAGGGAGAAAGACATCAAAAGAGGGAGAGAGACAGCAAAAGAGAGGGGGGGAGAGAGAGAGCAAAAGAGAAGGGGAAAAGAGAGGGGAGAAAGAGAGAGAGCAAAAGAGAGGGGAGAAAGAGAGAGCAAAAGAGAGGGGACATAGAGAGAGAGCAAGGGGTGGGACCGCTGTACTGAAAAAAATGGCCCGTGTACACAAGCTTTAGGACTAGTCTGCTTATATTTGGGTTTCAACAACAATTTTGTCATTGCTGCCTGAATAGGGGTTTTATTTCCAAGAAACTTTTTTAGGGCAATACACTTCTCTAAATAAGTTGCAGAGATCATAATGCAGCTAATCAGAACAAAGGTTTAAGGTAATATAAATGCACAATGTGCCCAACACACAACAAGGATATCCATTTGACAAACAAATTCCAAATATGGCCTTGGGTATTGTCATTTTTTACTCATGTTGATTATTCTTGTGTATCACAAATTATTTCTTGCAAGCCGAATATTGGCATCATATTACCCTAATTAGTTCATTTATAATGCAAAAAATATTGTTTTTATTCCTATTTACCAAACTTAAATAATAGGAGAGGTAAAACTATTCAAATCTACACTTTTTTAAACTAAGTTAAACTAAGAATAACATTATCAAGGGAAATATTTTCTTGTAGGTCAATAATGCATCCTATATAATAAAAGACCAAGTGTGTTTGTCTGAAGCTGTCATGCGCAGTAGAGACTGCGCACGAGGACAAACACACCTGTCCTTCTAACTGTCTAGATGACTTCCCCCGGCATCGCGTGTGGTGGAGTGACATGGATGTGACCGGGCGGGCCGGGTGTGACGTGGACGGAGCTGGGCGGGGCCGAGCGTGACACGGGCGGGGCTGGGCGGGGCCAGATGCCGGGTGTGTGGCTGTGCACAGTGAGACGGTGATTCATAAGACAGAGAGCTCTAAAAAGAAGGGGATAGTGAGAGCAGAAGAGGGGGATAAAGAGATTGGAGAGAGTGAGCAAAAGAGATTGGGTAGAGTGAGCAAAGGAGAGGGGGGAGATAGCACAAAAGAGAGGGGGAGAGAGAGCACAAAAGAGAGGGGTAGAAACCACAAAAGAGAGGGGGTAGAGAGCACAAAAGAGAGGGGGGGAGAGCACAAAAGAGAGGGGGAGAGAGAGCACAAAAGAGAGGGGGAGAGAGCACAAAAGAGAGAGGGGGAGTGAGAGCACAAAAGGGAGAGGGGAGAAAGAGCACAAAAGAGAGGGGGAGAGAGCGCAAAAGAGAAGGGGAGAGAGCGCAAAAGAGAGGGGGAAGGAGTGCAAAAGAGAGGAGAGGGAGAGAGAGAGCAAACGAGAGGAGAGAGAGAGAGCAAACAAGAGGGGGGAAGAGAGAGAGAGCAAAAAAGAGGGAGACAGCAAAAGAGGGAGAGTGACAGCAAAAGAGAGGGGGAGAGAGCACAAAAGAGAGCGGGAGAGCACAAAAGTGAGGGGGAGAGAGCGCAAAAGAGAAGGGGGAGAGAGCGCAAAAGAGAGGGAGGAGAGAGCGCAAAATAGAGGGGGGAGAGAGCACAAAAGAGAGGTGGGTAGAGAGCACAAAAGAGAGGGGGAGAGAGCACAAAATAGAGGGGGAGAGAGCGCAAAAGAGAGGGGGGAGAGAGAGAGCAAAAGAGAGGGAGAGAGAGCAAAAGAGGGAGAGAGACAGCAAAATAGGGAGAGAGACAGCAAAAGAGAGGGGGGAGAGAGAGAGCAAAAGAGAGGGGAGAAAGAGAGAGCAAAAGAGTGGGGAGAGAGAGAGCAAAAGAGAGGGGGGAGAGAGAGCAAAAGAGGGAGAAAGACATCAAAAGAGGGAGAGAGACAGCAAAAGAGAGGGGGGAGAGAGAGAGCAAAAGAGAAGGGGAAAAGAGAAGGGGAGAAAGAGAGAGCAAAAGAGAGGGGAGAAAGAGAGAGCAAAAGAGAGGGGATATAGAGAGAGAGCAAGGGGTGGAACCGCTGTTCTGAAAAAAATGGCCCGTGTACACGGGCTTTAGGACTAGTCTGCTTATATTTGGGTTTCAACAACAATTTTGTCATTGCTGCCTGAATAGGGGTTTTCTTTCCAAGAAACTTTTTTAGGGCAATACACTTCTCTAAATAAGTTGCAGAGATCATAATGCAGCTAATCAGAACAAAGGTTTAAGGTAATATAAATGCACAATGTGCCCAACACACAACAAGGATATCGATTTGACAAACAAATTCCAAATATGGCCTTGGGTATTGTCATTTTGCAATCTTCAAAGCCTGATATATTAGTGTTAAAGAGCAACACACAAATATCTGGATTTTCACATATATTTGTGTTTTGCACTTAAACATTAAAATATCTGGTGGCGAAAATAACCCAATGTAGCTTTTCACGGCCATATTCGGAATTTATTTGTCAAATGGATATCTGAAATATACGAATATTTCAGATACTTTATATAAAGGGTTATTGGTTAATGTAAAAACCTATATTTAAAATGATTGGGCCCTCATCGTCTATATTTAAACAATTAGAGTGCTTTACTTTAAATCTGATTTCATATTTTGCATAAGTGAAGGCGTACATACAACTTCCTCTCAGAAAAAAAAAACCCTTTACAATAAATTTGACTAAAGTTTTCCTATATCTAATTGCAATAAATTGGAATAAGGGTTTGTTGCTTGGTATAACAGTAATTTGATTTTCCCACTAGTATTTTAAAATATTTAATTTTTTTGAGGATTTATTTGGAAATAACACCTGATTCCCTCACCAGTTTGTTTGGTCTTATATATGAAATTATAATGAGAAAGAATTGGGCCCCAATTATTGCAATGATTTTAAAGTAACAATAATTATACTATTTGAGAAATAAAACCATTGCCTGAAAATTAACTAAAAATATATAATAATAAAAAATCAAGAACAAAAAATTATTTCACAACAGTTGAAATTATTAAATAAGTGTTATCTGGAAGCTGTCTTTTCCATCTCTAGCTGAAAGTTTTTACTCAGAGCCAATTTTGTACAACGATATATAATGCCACAGATGACATTTTCTTTGGAATAATAGAAGCTTTATCTATGTTAAATTTTCCTTACTTAATAATACCATTTCTGAGGTTGTAAATTTACATAAAGATTATGTATGGAAGTGTAAAGACAAATGTAAAGCAAGATAATAAAATGAAATGTATAGAATTTGATTATAATTTTATGATGAATTACTTAGAGTTTTCTAGATGCGAAAAGATAATTGGTCTACATTTTACAGTTTTTTTAATAGGAACGTTTTTAAGATGTTCAGTCAACGTTAAAATAAAATACAATCGGCTAGATTTAGAGTTTGGCGGCCAAAGGGGTGCGTTAGCTATGCATGCTTTTTTTCTCCCGCACCTTTTAAATACCGCTGGTATTTAGAGTTCACAGAATGGCTGGGTTTTCAGTGCGTTAGGCTCCAAAAAGGGAGCGTAGAGCATAATTTAACGCCACTGCAACTCTAGATACCAGCGGTGCTTACGGACGCGGCCAGCTTCAAAAACGTGCTCGTGCACGATATCCCCATAGAAAACCTGCAAAAAAGCAGCGTTCAGCTCTTAACGCAGCCCCATTGTTTTCTATGGAGAAACACTTCCTACGTCTGCACCTAAAACTCTAACATGTACACCGAGTCTAAACACCCCTAACCTTACACTTATTAACCCCTAATCTGCCGCCCCCGCTATCGCTGACAACTGCATATTATTATTAACCCCTAATCTGCCGCTCCCTACACCGCTGCAACATACATTATAGTTATGTACCCCTAATCTGCTGCCCCTAACACCGCCGACCCCTATATTATATTTATAAACCCCTAATCTGCCCCCCACAACGTCGCCGCCAGCTACCTACAATAATTAACAGCTAATCTGCCGATCGGAGCTCACCGCTACTATAATAAATGTATTAACCCCTAAAGCTAAGTCTAACCCTAACACTAACACACCCCTAAGTTAAATATAATTTTTATCTAACTAAATAAATTGTCTTATTAAATAAATTATTCCTATTTAAATCTAAATACTTACCTGTAAAATAAATCCTAATATAGCTACAATATAAATTATAATTATATCTTAGCTATTTTAGGATTAATATTTATTTTACAGGCAACTTTGTAATTATTTTAACCAGGTACAATAGCTATTAAATAGTTAAGAACTATTTAATAGCTACCTAGTTAAAATAATTACAAAATTACCTGTAAAATAAATCCTAACCTAAGTTACAATTAAACCTAACACTACACTATCAATAAATTAATTAAATAAACTACCTACAATTATCTACAATTAAAACTAACACTACACTATCAATAAATAAATTAAATACAATTCCTACAAATAAATACAATTAAATAAACTAATTAAAGTACAAAAAAAAAAAAGAACTGTTACAAAAAATAAAAAAATATTTACAAACATTAGAAAAAAATTACAACAATGTTAAACTAATTACACCTACTCTAAGCCCCCTAATAAAATAACAAAGACCCCCAAAATAAAAAAATGCCCTACCCTATTCTAAATTACAAAAGTTCAAAGCTCTTTTACATTACCAGCCCTTAAAAGGGCCCTTTGCGGGGCATGCCCAAAAGAATTCAGCTCTTTTGCCTGTAAAAAAAACATACAATACCCCCCCAGCATTACAACCCACCACCCACATACCCCTAATCTAACCCAAACCCCCCTTAAATAAACCTAACATTAAGCCCCTGAAGATCTTCCTACCTTGTCTTCACCATGCCAGGTATCACCGATCGTTCCAGGCTCCGAAATCTTCATCCAAGCCCAAGCGGGGGCTAGACATCCATCATCCGGCTGAAGTCTTCTATCAAGCGACGGCTGAAGAAGTCCAGAAGAGGCTCCAAAGTTTTCATCCTATCCGGGAAGAAGAGTAGATCCGGACCGGCAACCATCTTCTTCCAAGCGGCATGGAATCAGCCAATCAGAATCAAGTTCAATTCGATTGGCTGATCCCCTCAGCCAATCAGATTGAGCTCGCATTCTATTGGCTGATCGGAACAGCCAATAGAATGCGAGCTCAATCTGATTGGCTGATTGAATCAGCCAATTGGATTGAACTTGATTCTGATTGGCTGATTCCATCAGCCAATCAGAATTTTCCTACCTTAATTCCGATTGGCTGATAGAATCCTATCAGCCAATCGGAATTCGAGGGACGCCATCTTGGATGACGACCCTTAAAGGAACCGTCATTCATCGGGAAGTCGTTGGAAGAAGAAGATGGCTCCGCGGTGGAGGTCTTCAAGATGGAGCCGGTCGTCATTGGATGAAGATAGAAGATGCCGCTTGGAAGAAGATGGTTGCCGGTCCGGATCTACTCTTCTTCCTGGATAGGATGAAGACTTTGGAGCCTCTTCTGGACTTCTTCAGCCGTCGCTTGATAGAAGACTTCAGCCGGATGATGGATGTCTAGCCCCCGCTTGGGCTTGGATGAAGATTTCGGAGCCTGGGTCTTTGTTATTTTATTAGGGGGCTTAGAGTAGGTGTAATTAGTTTAAAATTGTTGTAATTTTTTTCTAATGTTTGTAAATATTTTTTTATTTTTTGTAACTTAGTTCTTTTTTATTTTTTGTACTTTAGTTAGTTTATTTAATTGTATTTATTTGTAGGAATTGTATTTAATTTATTTATTGATAGTGTAGTGTTAGGTTTAATTGTAGATAATTGTAGGTAGTTTATTTAATTAATTTATTGATAGTGTAGTGTTAGGTTTAATTGTAACTTAGGTTAGGATTTATTTTACAGGTAATTTTGTAATTATTTTAACTAGGTAGCTATTAAATAGTTCTTAACTATTTAATAGCTATTGTACCTGGTTAAAATAATTACAAAGTTGCCTGTAAAATAAATATTAATCCTAAAATAGCTAAGATATAATTATAATTTATATTGTAGCTATATTAGGATTTATTTTACAGGTAAGTATTTAGATTTAAATAGGAATAATTTATTTAATAAGACAATTTATTTCGTTAGATAAAAATTATATTTAATTTAGGGGGGTGTTAGTGTTAGGGTTAGAATTATCTTAAGGGATTAAACAATTTATTAGAGTAGCGGTGAGCTCCGATCGGCAGATTAGCGGTTAATACTTGAATTATACCCACTCTGTTCATTTAATCCACACGGTGTTAGCGTATTTAGCCAAAATATCCATTGGCATTCGGCTTGTAAGAGCATAGTTTCTACGTTTCCACCTCTAATTCCAGTCTTGATCACTTGAAGAACCGAGATTTTTAAATCAGGTTTAGTTCCGTGTTTGCAGAGGTAATGTTTGGCTACTGGGGTCAAAGTATTGCCCCTTTTGTGATCTTTTTCACAGTTTTTAATGCTGTTTATGTGCTCACCAAGTCTTACACGGAGTTCCCATGTCGTGATCCCTACATACCTCTTTCCGCATTGGCAAAGTAGACAATATATCACATTCTTGGTCTTGCAATTCGCAAAGCCAAGCATCCGTTTAGTATCACCTGTGCGGGTGGTAAATTCTCTTTCATTGTGTACAAATCTGCAGAAACTGCATCTAGCGCATGCATAGGTTCCTCTTATATTTCTATTGTTGGGGTTCTTTCTTGTGAAATTACTTTTCACCAATTTATTCCCAATAGTAGGAGCTCTTCTCCAACTAGTCATAATTCTCTCACCCAGACATTTGGATAGAAATTCATCTGACTTCAGTATGTTGCAGTGTTTATTCAAAATATCACTAATTTTGGTATGATTTGCGTTAAAAGTAGTTACAAATCTGATTTCATTATTTGCAATCTTTACTTTCACCTTCGGAGTCAATAGGGAATTTCGTGAGGTTCTTTTGGCTCTCTGGTACGCTATGCGTATTACCTTTCGAGTGTGACCTCTATCTCTCAATCGTAGTTTAAATTATTTCGCTCTTTCATTGAATACACTAAAATCTGTGCAGTTTCTTCTTATCCTCAGAAATTCTCCTGTTGGGATTGCTTTTTTGGTGTTTATAGTATGACAACTATCGTATTGTAGGATAGAATTAGTCGCTGTGTCCTTCCTATAGAGATCCATTTTTAATGCATTGTTTACATCTCTCTAGATGGTAACATCAAGGAATTCCACTTTTACTTTACTAAGATTGTAGGTTAATTTTATATTCAATGTTTTTTTATTCAAAATAGAGATAAGTTCTCTAAAAAGAACTTCACTACCCGTCCAAATTATAAAGAGGTCATCTATATATCGGCACCATAGGTTGATGTGTTCTGTATATGCTGATAAGTTTTCATTGAAGACATACTCTCTCTCCCACCAGCCAAGATAAATTTTCGCATAGGTGTGTGCACAGGATGACCCGATGGCGGTGCCTTGTATTTGGAGGTAGAAGTTGTCATTAAAAACAAAGTAGTTGTGTTTCAGTACAAATTTGAGTAAATCTGTTATAAATTTGTTGCGTTCCAACTTTTCACTGGATTGCATGCTGAGGAAATATTCAACTGCTTTACACCCATACTTATGTTTAATTGATGTATATAGTGATTCAACATCACATGTAACCAATATTGAGTTATCCTCTAATGTCAAATCATTGATTTTACTGAGAATGTCCATGGTGTCTCTGATATATGATGGTAAGGCCCATACTATTTCTCTTAAGTACAGATCAAGGAATCTGCTTGCTTGCTCACACAAGCTATTAATACTTGATACGATTGGTCTACCCGGTGGTGTTTCTTTATTTATGTGTACCTTGGGTAGAAGGTATAGTGTTCCAATTCTTGGTGCCTTAACATGCAAGAAGGAATATTCTTTCTGACTGATTAGATCATTACGTTTAGCATTATCTCAATCAAATTTCTATTAGACATGTACATGGCGAAAAAATTCGGTTCGGTTCGGATCGATTCAGAATTTTTCGAAGTTCGGTTCGGATCGATTCGAATTCGGAAAATTATGAATCGATTCATTTCGGATTCGTTTCGGATTCATTAGGATTCGAAGAAATTCGGCTGGATTCAGTTCGATTCGGTTCGTAAATTCGGCATTTCGGTAAGTGTTAGGTAGGATTAGACTAGTATTATACTGTATATTAGGTGTTAACCTAACATACTGTACAATACTAGTGTAATCCCAATGGCCATCCGAATTTACGAATCGATTCGGTTCGATTCGGTTAGATTTGGAAAATTCGGCAGAATTTTAATTCGGAAATTCGGTTCAATCCGAATCGCCGAATTTGCTGAATTTTCCGAATTTCCGAATCAAACCGAAACGAATCGCACATGTCTAATTTCTATATTCACTAAGAAATTGGGCTGTAGGGTTAGAGAAAAGATGCTTATAACATGTCTTGTCATTTAGTTGTCTTTTAGCTTCAATTACATATTTGTCTTTTTCCCATATTACTATATTTCCCCCTTTATCCGAGGGCTTTACAAGTACATCTTCCCACAAATTAATTTCCTTAAGAGCTTGTTCTTCCATTTTGCTAATATTACTCCTATTAGTATTAGTCATTTTAAAAAAATCAGTCATCACCATTTTCAAAAAGACCTCTATCTGAGGGACTTTAGATATAGGTGGCATATATTGGGATTTTAGTTTGATTTTCTTATCTAAGAAAACATCAGTCTCTGAAGTGTCACAACCTTCACTTTCGTTACATAGTCCAATTAAAGTGTCTAAAGTTTGTAGTTCTGCAGTAGCATTATCATCCTGAGTGTTATACATTTTTTAAACACTAGTTTTCTACAAAAAAAGGTGTAGATCTTTTATCAATTCAAATTTGTCAAGGGATGGCGTTGGTGAAAAGCATAGGCCTTTAGACAGAACTGATTGATGGATCTCAGTTAGTGTTCTTTTGGATACATTTATTACTTGTAATTTATCTGTAGTACTTTCTACCATTTCGAGGATTTGCCCCAATCCTCCCTCCTTCTGTATCCATTCTCGTTCCTGTAACCCCATCTTGTTCGATCCCTTAGGGTTCTGTTCCCCCCCCTTGCCCCTTCTTGTGGGTCTTTTGTGTCTTTTTCTAATTGGTTGGAATTTCTGCCTAAAAAACTGTTGTCACTAGTCTTCTTGGTACTATTATCTGAGTCACTATCTTCTATTGCTGAAGACTCACAATCAGACTGGTTTGTATTTTTTGGTGGTGGTAGGCTATTAATGGGTCTACGTCTGGACTGCTTGTCGTCCCATGTAAATATTCTCCCTTTCTCACAATCTTTCAAATCCCTTTTCTCATTGGATAGCCATCTACCATGTGACCCATGTGGATCTTGGCATGAAAATATATCGGTCTGATATCCTGTAAGAGTATATTTAGTTCAGCATATATGGTGGCCATTTAATATTTTCAGCACGAGCCGTTCAGATGGATTTGGAGTCACTCATACATATTAATTAATAACTTAAAAATTACAAATGTAATGTGCCTCAAACAGGATTTTATATGTAGTAATTGGCCCTTGTATATGATAGATCATAAAAATATATATATATATATATGTGTATACCGGGTGATCCCAATTATATATATATATATACCGTCATTTTACTAAGGGGTAATTTCATTCTGATTGGTGTAGTGTTATTACAGTCCTATCACACCACCACTATACCTGTAAAGACCACATAGATGTGCATAAATTTAGCTCCTAAGAATAGGGGTTAAGTTAAGATAGTGTCAAATTGCTACGTCTCATCCACAATCACTATACATATGAAAAATGCTATTTCTATGTTTGGGACTAAAATGCTGGGTTGATCTGTTATTATAAGTATAAAGATAGACATTAAGTTGCAGATCTCACAAATTAAAGAATATTTTATTAGGGATCTGGGTATATCAAAAGGACTGTCTTTATGTCTCAGTGCATAACTATATATAAGCTTATGTTTAGTCTTCTCAAAGTTAGATAATATTATTGAATGCCATCAATCCATGTATACTATTATAATTGTCTCACACCAGCAAATATAGTAGTATTATAAGGTGTGTAGTATACTACAATTGAATCACATTTTGGTAAAACTATATCCCTGTGAACTTATATCACCTAGTGGAAGACACAATATGTCAATACCATATCTCTTATTTATATTAATCCACACAGGTGGGAGAAGGTTATAGCCTCTGAAAATTATAGATTATATGCCTAATTATCAGCCCATATGAATCATGAGGCAAGTAATCAGAACATATAAGTATTTCGTCAAACTAGTATAATGTCAGAATTTACGTTAGAATTTTTGTAAAAGTCCATTAGTTTCTAGCATCAAACCGAATATATTTGCTTACAGAAAGGAATTATACCCATTCTGTTAATTTAATCCACACAGTGTTAGCGTATTTAGCCAAAATATCCATCGGCATTCAGCTTGTAAGAGCATAGTTTCTACGTTTCCACCTCTAATTCCAGTCTTGATCACTTGAAGAACCGAGATTTTTAAATCAGGTTTAGTTCTGTGTTTGCGGAGGTAATGTTTGGCAACTGGGGTCAAAGTATTGCCCCTTTTGTGATCTTTTTCACAGTTTTTAATGCTGTTGATGTGTTTACCAAGTCTTACACGGAGTTCCCGTGTCGTGATCCCTACATACCTCTTTCCGCATTGGCAAAGTAGACAATATATCACATTCTTGGTCTTGCAATTCGCAACGCCAAGCATCCATTTAGTATCACCTGTGCGGGTGGTAAATTCTCTTTCATTGTGTACAAATCTGCAGAAACTGCAGCTACCACATTCATAGGTTCTTCTTATATTATTCATCTGACTTCAGTATGTTGCAGTGTTTATTCAAAATATCACTAATTTTAGTATGGTTTGTGTAAAAAGTAGTTACAAATCTGATTTCATTATTTGCATTCTTTACTTTCGCCTTCGGAGTCAATAGGGAATATTGTAAGGTTCTTTTGGCTCTCTGGTACGCTATGCGTATTACCTTTCGAGTGTGACCTCTATCACTCAATCGTAGTTTAAATTATTTCGCTCTTTCATTGAATACACTAAAATCTGTGCAGTTTCTTCTTATCCTCAGAAATTCTCCTGTTGGGATTGCTTTTTTGGTGTTTATAGTATGACAACTATCGTATTGTAGGATAGAATTAGTCGCTGTGTCCTTCCTATAGAGATCCATTTTTAATGCATTGTTTACATCTCTGTAGATGGTAACATCAAGGAATTCCACTTTTACTCTACTAAAATTGTAGGTTAATTTTAAATTGTGTTTTTATTCAAAATAGAGATAAATTCTCTAAAAAGAACTTCACTACCCATCCAAATTATAAAGAGGTCATCTATATATCGGCACCATAGGTTGATGTGTTCTGTATATGCTGATAAGTTTTCATTGAAGACATACTCTCTCTCCCACCAGCCAAGATAAATGTTTGCATAGGTGTGTGCACAGGATGACCCCATGGCGGTGCCTTGTATCTGGAGGTAGAAGTTGTCATTAAAAACAAAGTAGTTGTGTTTCAGTACAAATTTGAGTAAATCTATTATAAATTTGTTGCTTTCCAACTTTTCACTGGTTTGCATGCTGAGGAAATATTCAACTGCTTTACAACCACATTACATTTGTAATTTTTAAGTTATTAATAAATATGTATAAGTGACTCCAAATCCATCTGAACGGCTCTGTGACATATCGTGCTGAAAATATTAAATGGCCACCATATATGCTGAACTAAATATACTCTTACAGGATATCAGACCGATATGTTTTCATGCCAAGATCCTCATAAATCACCCTCTTTGACAACGAAAAATTGACATAAATGAAGTCAAAGTGTGAACCTTGATGTGTTTAATGATACACATATGAGGAATTACTCATGCATACATTGTAACATCTGAATCATATTATTTGATGCGTTCATCAATAACCTATGTCTCCACCTGTATTTATGGGTTTACTTGTAATAATAAGCAAGTCCTGCAGAATATATGAAAGATGATTTTCAGCGCCAATCGTATTTACTTTTTACGGCATTTCTGACATTATCCCTGCCTCCTTTGACTCGTCATCAATCTTGAGTCACATGGTAGATGGCTATCCAATGAGATGAGGGCTATGACGTCTGTATGACTCTTGGGGGTGTGTAAGAATGAACACCCCGGATTGGCTCCTTGATCCTTCTTATACAGTGAGGCTTTACCCAGTCGGGTTAGCCTTTGAGAAAACCAGTATATGGCGAAATGCACATCAGGTGCTTGTACTAGGAGCTCTGCAGCCTAGTTCGATGTTTTCTGCACTTTATTGAGTAAATACATTACTGCTTAGACTAATGTTATAGAAATTGCCTTGAAACTCTGCTACATTATACATCGCTCCAGTATTGCACCAGCTCAGTTTATTTGTTTGTGTGAGGCTTGTCCTCTTTATTCAGATAGTTTTAGTGCAATCCGTGAGCATTTTTGGGTGTAAATGTAGCAGATTTCCCCCTTGTTATTTGGTTCTACTTGTGCTTTTCTTTGTGCATTAACATCTACAAGGATATTTTCCTGGGTTTGCTAGTTCTGCTGTATTTTATTACAGTTTTTAATACACCACACTGGTAGTAATTCACTACTTTTTATTCTTTATCATTAAATGTTAAGTTTTATTTTCCTTCTGTGTGTATAAACCTCACTGTGATTATACTGTCTATATGGTATCGGTTTAAGAGTGCTCTGGTTTATCAATTTCTCTTGTCCTTTTTCAGCTTCATAAATACTCTAGTTCCCCTGTAGAAAATCTTATCTTGCTGTCTTGTCTCATTGGGGCCAATTTATCAAGCTCCGTATGAAGCTTGATGCCCCTGGAAGGCTCATCAGAAACAGAAGTTATGAAGCAGTGGTTTAAAGACCGCTGCTCCATAATTTGTCCGCCTGCTATGAGGCAGCGGACAGAAATCAACCCAATCGAATACGATTAGGTTGATATTTGACACCACCTGCTAGCGGCCAATTGCAAATCTGCAGGGGGCGGCATTGCACCAGCAGTTGAAAAGAACTGCTTGTGCAATGATAAATGCACACAGTGTATGCTGTCAGCATTTATCGATGTGCGGCGGACATGATACGATACATCCTATCATATCCGCTTGCACATTAATAAATATACCCCATTGTATCAAATCTGATGATGCTGTTGTTTTTTTACTAATTTATTTTGCTTTAAAGGACCATCAAATACAGTAGAATTGCATAATCAAAAACTACATAATAAAAAGAAAATACAAAAGAACTTAGGGGCATATTTATTAAGCTCGGTTTGATTGAGACCCTCTGCTAGCGGCCGGGAATCGGCAGAGGGCGGCATTGCACAAGAAGTTCACAAGAACTGCTGGTGCAATGATAAATGCTGACAGCGGCATTTATCGATGTGCAGTGAACATAATACGATACTTTGTATCATGTCCGCTCGCACATTGATAAATATGCCCCTTAGTCTGAATTTTAAATGAGTAGTAGATTTTTTTATGACAAATTTCAAAGTTAGTTCTATTTTCCTTCCCATGCATCATCAGCCAATTACAAAATGCATATACAGTATGCATATACTGTGAATTCCTGGACATGCTCAGTAGATGCTGGTGCCTCAAAGTATGCATATATACAGTGTCTATTTTAGGACATTGTCAAATGTCATAGTCACATAGCATATTTAATGCATATTTCCACATGACACTCACAAGCATTTTGATTTGTGATACGTTAAAGGTATCAGTTGCTGTCATTGTCAGAGTCACTTGGCAATTCTTCATATCCAAAATACCCTGTGACCATGACCATGATAGTGACCATGATTAACAAAGGTCACTGTCACTGTCAAAGTCACTTGATACTTTGGCTTATCAGAAATGCCTTTTGACATTGACTATGACCAGGGCCGGACTGGGACCAAAAATAGGCCGGGGCATTTTAAGGCAAAGTGGCCCTCCCATACACACAAACACACTCATATGCAGGCACACTACATATATACACACACAATCATATGCACACACACCACAGATACACAAAAATGTACGCAAACTACATATACTCACACCACACATACCAACACTTATATGCATGCACCACACATACACACATTCATATGCATGCACACCACACAAACACACATTCATATGCATGCACACCACACATACAACACATACACAAATTCATATTCATGCACACTTCACGCAAACCACACATACACCACATACACACATTCATATGCATGCACATCACACATACAACAGATACACACATTCATATGCATGCACACCATACATACACACACACTCATATGCATGCACATAACACACACTACACATACACCACATACACACACTCATATGCACACCACACACTCATATGCACACACACTACACATACAAACACATTCATATGCATGCACACCACACACACAGTCATATGCACGCACACCACACACACTACACATACTCCACATACACACACAACACATACTCCACATACAAACACTACACATGCTCCACATACACACAATCATATGCATGCACACCACACACATGCACACATGAGCTTCATCAAAGTACAGTACCGTACTCCCCAATATTAAGGGGATGAACACATCAATTTCCAATGAAGCACATAACCTGAAAGCCAGACTGCTGTGTAAATACTGCAAACACACCCTATTGAACAGCACCTATTCCTCCTTGCTGTTTAAAAGGCTACTATATTACATTCACCAGACCTTATTGACAAATGGCAACAGAGCTTTTGAAAAGTTCCACAATGAGAGTGAACATGAATATAGTGCTGATGTGAGCATGTGTCACAATGCAGTTTTCCAATTATAAGAAAACATTGCAAGTACATAGCAATTTCCCTACCTTCTGTGAAGGTTATGGTGGCCCACTGCCTTATTTGGCCCTTTGCAGCAGAATCCTTTCGGAATTGGGCAAAACTCACTGCTCCAATCTTGGAGACTGCCTGGCTGCTCTGGATTTCCCCTGGCCGCCTGAGCCAACCAACAGCTGTCTCTCTACAGGAACCGTCTGCCTGCAATGACTTCGCCGATTCTGCAGCCCACTCTGCTCCTTCTGCTACCGGCTCCAATCAGTGCGTGTGGTGTGGTATATCACCCACATTAGTTAGGATCCTTCATCTCTCTCTCACATTGCTCTATCACGGCAGCGTTCCCGGTACCGTGACCTACAGAGGAGTGGGTTTTCTTATCCCGGCAAAGACAAAGATCATTGGCAGTGCCTAGGGATACACTCAGGTGGTGAGCTTGAACACGCTCCTTTTTTGCAGGCTCAGCGTCACACCTCGCACCGGAAGACCTTCAATGGTGGGCAGGGGCAGGGCTAAGTTAACCTGCGGCCCAACGGCTGCAAAATCATTTCAGAATAAATACAGTTTTGCAAACACAGTGAAAGCACTTTGTGGGCAGGGATAAAGTAACTTGCGGCCCACTGGGCATTTGCCCGGTATGCCCTATGGCCAGTCCGGGCCTGACTATGACCATGACTAAAAAAGCTCACTGTCATAATCACTTGACTTTTCTGCTTATCCAAAATACTTTGTGATCATGACTGTGACTGTGACCAACAAAGGTTACTGTCACTGCCAGAGTCACTTGACTTTTCTGCTTATCCAAAATACCTTGTGATCTTGACTGTGACTGTGACCAACAAAGGTTACTGTCACTGCCAGAGTCACTTGAAATTTCTGCTTATATAAAATGCCTTGTAACCAAAAAAGGCCACAGTCACAGTCACTTTTAGAGTAACAACATTTCTGTTTATCTAAAATAACTTGTGCCATTGTCTGTGACTATGACCAACAAAGGTCAGTGTTGCTATCACTGTCAGAGTCACTTAAAATTTCTACTTTAAAAAATTACTTGTGACCATGACTGTGACCAAAAATAGGTCACTGGCAGAGTCACTTGGCTTTTGCATTTATCAGGGTAGCATCTATAGCCCGTTTAAATTTGCAGTGTATTTCACCACAGCTCTGTGCTTGGATCTTGTATTGAAGGGCAAGAGGATGATTTATTTAGTGAATTTATGATAAATATGAAGAAAACATTGCTAAGACAGAAAACTGTCAAAAATACTTGTTTTCATCATGCAAATTTAAAGTGTTTTTTTTTAAATAAAATGATAAAATGGGATATAAAAGAGGTCACTGTAAGAGTCACTTGGATTTTGAAATTATCAGGGCAATGGCTAGAAACAATTTAGCTAAAGCTCCTTCTGCTATGATTACATACTGAAAGCTACAGAAAACAAAAAGTTAGTAGACTCAAATTAATAGGAATCTGCTGTGTTTTTTATTTTACCTCCAGCAATGTGATTGAGGGGTAAGAGAAGAATTTTTGGGGGGGATTTATGTTTAAAAAGAATGGAATATGGATGTGGGATACAACTGAAGATAATCTTTCATCCTATTGTTTTAATGTTTTTTATTTTGTGTATGAAATAATTTTTTAATTCAACATGCCATTAAAGTCTATGGGCATTCCATTTTGTTATTTACCCTTGCTATTCCATAGAACACAGATATAATCCCATGTAATCTAACTCTTAAAACATGTTACAGTACTTGAAAAATATAGTTGTCAAATATCTCACCATATTTTGTTGCTATGAGATGTTTCATTTTATATCCAATGATATTCTATGAGTATCCTATAGGCAACATCTATAAAACCATGTATTTTCACTCTCAGAACCTGCTACTGTACTTGGGGGAAAATATCTGGTAAATATATAAGCAATATGTTATGTTTTCTTGCTATGATATTTTTGTCACTGTGACATTTTTAATTCTGCATCTCAGAAATTTTTTAAGTGGCTCTGACAATGTCAGTGACCTTTGTTGGTCACAGTCACAGGGTGTTTTTAATAAGCAAAAATGTCAATTGACTATGACAGTGAACTTTTTAGTTACTGCCACAGTCAAGGTCATAAGGCATTTTAGATAAGCAGAAATGTTGCGTGAGTCTGACAGTGACCTTTGCTTGTCACAGTCATTATCATCATGGTCACAAGGTATTTTGGATATGCAAAACAGTGCCAGGCAACTGGAACCTTTAAAGGATTACTGAATTGTTTTTGTGTGTGTGTGTGTAACAAATATAGATACAGTATTGTGATGATTATACTTATCACATTCACTTACTTTCGCTGTGTCTGTAACACGATGTCTGTAACATAGTAAAAAAGCATTTTATAATCTTTATAATGATGTCATTTAAGCCAATCCACTAATATGGGCTATTCAATTGTCCTTTACATACTCCAATCGGCTGACGTTTCCATGAATATAGTTAAAATAAATTTTCATAGTTTAGAGCATGCGCAGTCAGTCCGGCGATATTGCGCATGCACAGCTTGTCAATTAAAGCCGATGCTGCCTGAAACCTTTAATTCATTATTGATTTCAACAGTAACTTGCTCATTAAAACTACGGAGATTCTCACAGCGTACAGCACTTACCTTGACAGCGCAGCTCCCTCATACAAAAGAATCAGTGACTGACGTATTCATTCATGTAGCTGATGCTTAAGCAGGAGCGTTGTGACTATATGCCGCCATATTCCTACCTGGGTTGTCAGTCGGAATAGGACTCCTGGAGCCAGTACCACCGGAGGGGTTTGGAAAATAATACTTTTTCAAATAACGATTGTAGAGAAAAGGTACATATTTGAATCGAAGTGTACATTGACAAGTGTATTGTTTAGCAGCATTTATTTGATTAAGTTTTTTCAGTTCAGTGTACCTTTAAGGGTCACAAATAGGGATGGGCAAATGTGTTTATTGTGTTTATATTCAAATTTGAATGTTAGAACAAATGTTATTGTAGAAATTTGATTTACATAATAGAATGTTGATAAGAACGAATATTCTTAAAAATTCTATTATCAAATGTTATTTACAGTTTTCAAATGTCACTTTCGAATTCGAATATTACCTTTATAAAACACAGTTATAGACTAGAAATACTATTTCGAATTCGAAAGAATGTCACATTCAAATTCAAATGTCACATTCAACTTCGAATATTACATTTATAAAACACAGTATTAGACTAGAAATACTATTTTGAATTTGAATGTTACATTCTAGTTCGAATGTCACATTCAAATTCGAATATTACATTTATAAAACACAGTAGTAGACTAAAAATACTGTTTTGAATTTGAATGTTACATTCAAATTTGAATGTCACATTCAAATTCAAATATTACATTTATAAAACACAGTAGTAGACTAAAAATACTGTTTTGAATTTGAATGTTACATTCAAATTTGAATGTCACATTCAAATTTGAATATTACATTTATAAAACACAGTATTAGACTAGAAATACTATTTCAAATTAGAATGTCACTTTCAAATTCGAATATTACATTTATAAAACACAGTATTAGACTAGAAATACTATTTTGAATTTGAACGTGACATTCAAAGTTGAATTTAGCATTTGAATATTACATTTATTAAACACACTTGTAAAATAGAAATACTATTTCAAATTCGAATGTGACATTCGAATTGGAATGTAGCATTTAAATTTGATTATTACATTTATTAAACAGTTGTAGACTAGAAATACTATTTCGAATTCGAATGTTACATTCACATTCAAATTTCATATTCGAATATTACAATTCAAAATTGAATGAATACATAGCTAAACATTCTATTATTCAAACGAATATTTTAGAATTTTATTGAAAAATTTGAAAACGAAAATTCAAAAATAGAATGTTAAAATGCTATATAAACATTTGAAATTCGATTTGAATGAATGAATGTATCAACATTTATTTTAAATTCCGAATTTTTAGAAACATTCGCCCATCCCTAGACACAAAATCTAGGTGCTTGTGAGTGTTATGTGGAACTTTGCATTAAAGGGACACTGAACCCCATTTTTGTTCTTGTGTGATTCAGATAGAGCATGCAATTTTAAGAAACTTTCTAATTTACTCTTATCAAATTTTCTTCATTCTCTTGGTATTTTTATTTGAAAAGCAAGAATGTAAGTTTAGATGCTGGTCCATTTTTGGTTAACATCCTGGGTTGTCCTTGCTGATTGGACAGCACCAATAAACAAGTGCTGTCCATGCTTTGAACCACAAATTGGCTGGCTCCTTAGCTTAGATGCCTCCTTTTCAAATAAAGATAGCAAGACAATGAAGAAAAATTGCTAATATGAGTAACTTAAAAAATTACTTAAAATTGCATGCTCTATATGAATCACAAAAGAAATTTCTGCTTATATAAAATGCCTTGTAACCAAAAAAGGCCACAGTCACAGTCACTTTTAGAGTAACAACATTTCTGTTTATCTAAAATAACTTGTGCCATTGTCTGTGACTATGACCAACAAAGGTCAGTGTTGCTATCACTGTCAGAGTCACTTAAAATTTCTACTTTAAAAAATTACTTGTGACCATGACTGTGACCAAAAATAGGTCACTGGCAGAGTCACTTGGCTTTTGCATTTATCAGGGTAGCATCTATAGCCCGTTTAAATTTGCAGTGTATTTCACCACAGCTCTGTGCTTGGATCTTGTATTGAAGGGCAAGAGGATGATTTATTTAGTGAATTTATGATAAATATGAAGAAAACATTGCTAAGACAGAAAACTGTCAAAAATACTTGTTTTCATCATGCAAATTTAAAGTGTTTTTTTTTAAATAAAATGATAAAATGGGATATAAAAGAGGTCACTGTAAGAGTCACTTGGATTTTGAAATTATCAGGGCAATGGCTAGAAACAATTTAGCTAAAGCTCCTTCTGCTATGATTACATACTGAAAGCTACAGAAAACAAAAAGTTAGTAGACTCAAATTAATAGGAATCTGCTGTGTTTTTTATTTTACCTCCAGCAATGTGATTGAGGGGTAAGAGAAGAATTTTTGGGGGGGATTTATGTTTAAAAAGAATGGAATATGGATGTGGGATACAACTGAAGATAATCTTTCATCCTATTGTTTTAATGTTTTTTATTTTGTGTATGAAATAATTTTTTAATTCAACATGCCATTAAAGTCTATGGGCATTCCATTTTGTTATTTACCCTTGCTATTCCATAGAACACAGATATAATCCCATGTAATCTAACTCTTAAAACATGTTACAGTACTTGAAAAATATAGTTGTCAAATATCTCACCATATTTTGTTGCTATGAGATGTTTCATTTTATATCCAATGATATTCTATGAGTATCCTATAGGCAACATCTATAAAACCATGTATTTTCACTCTCAGAACCTGCTACTGTACTTGGGGGAAAATATCTGGTAAATATATAAGCAATATGTTATGTTTTCTTGCTATGATATTTTTGTCACTGTGACATTTTTAATTCTGCATCTCAGAAATTTTTTAAGTGGCTCTGACAATGTCAGTGACCTTTGTTGGTCACAGTCACAGGGTGTTTTTAATAAGCAAAAATGTCAATTGACTATGACAGTGAACTTTTTAGTTACTGCCACAGTCAAGGTCATAAGGCATTTTAGATAAGCAGAAATGTTGCGTGAGTCTGACAGTGACCTTTGCTTGTCACAGTCATTATCATCATGGTCACAAGGTATTTTGGATATGCAAAACAGTGCCAGGCAACTGGAACCTTTAAAGGATTACTGAATTGTTTTTGTGTGTGTGTGTGTAACAAATATAGATACAGTATTGTGATGATTATACTTATCACATTCACTTACTTTCGCTGTGTCTGTAACACGATGTCTGTAACATAGTAAAAAAGCATTTTATAATCTTTATAATGATGTCATTTAAGCCAATCCACTAATATGGGCTATTCAATTGTCCTTTACATACTCCAATCGGCTGACGTTTCCATGAATATAGTTAAAATAAATTTTCATAGTTTAGAGCATGCGCAGTCAGTCCGGCGATATTGCGCATGCACAGCTTGTCAATTAAAGCCGATGCTGCCTGAAACCTTTAATTCATTATTGATTTCAACAGTAACTTGCTCATTAAAACTACGGAGATTCTCACAGCGTACAGCACTTACCTTGACAGCGCAGCTCCCTCATACAAAAGAATCAGTGACTGACGTATTCATTCATGTAGCTGATGCTTAAGCAGGAGCGTTGTGACTATATGCCGCCATATTCCTACCTGGGTTGTCAGTCGGAATAGGACTCCTGGAGCCAGTACCACCGGAGGGGTTTGGAAAATAATACTTTTTCAAATAACGATTGTAGAGAAAAGGTACATATTTGAATCGAAGTGTACATTGACAAGTGTATTGTTTAGCAGCATTTATTTGATTAAGTTTTTTCAGTTCAGTGTACCTTTAAGGGTCACAAATAGGGATGGGCAAATGTGTTTATTGTGTTTATATTCAAATTTGAATGTTAGAACAAATGTTATTGTAGAAATTTGATTTACATAATAGAATGTTGATAAGAACGAATATTCTTAAAAATTCTATTATCAAATGTTATTTACAGTTTTCAAATGTCACTTTCGAATTCGAATATTACCTTTATAAAACACAGTTATAGACTAGAAATACTATTTCGAATTCGAAAGAATGTCACATTCAAATTCAAATGTCACATTCAACTTCGAATATTACATTTATAAAACACAGTATTAGACTAGAAATACTATTTTGAATTTGAATGTTACATTCTAGTTCGAATGTCACATTCAAATTCGAATATTACATTTATAAAACACAGTAGTAGACTAAAAATACTGTTTTGAATTTGAATGTTACATTCAAATTTGAATGTCACATTCAAATTCAAATATTACATTTATAAAACACAGTAGTAGACTAAAAATACTGTTTTGAATTTGAATGTTACATTCAAATTTGAATGTCACATTCAAATTTGAATATTACATTTATAAAACACAGTATTAGACTAGAAATACTATTTCAAATTAGAATGTCACTTTCAAATTCGAATATTACATTTATAAAACACAGTATTAGACTAGAAATACTATTTTGAATTTGAACGTGACATTCAAAGTTGAATTTAGCATTTGAATATTACATTTATTAAACACACTTGTAAAATAGAAATACTATTTCAAATTCGAATGTGACATTCGAATTGGAATGTAGCATTTAAATTTGATTATTACATTTATTAAACAGTTGTAGACTAGAAATACTATTTCGAATTCGAATGTTACATTCACATTCAAATTTCATATTCGAATATTACAATTCAAAATTGAATGAATACATAGCTAAACATTCTATTATTCAAACGAATATTTTAGAATTTTATTGAAAAATTTGAAAA